>NC_056728.1:408166343-408466343 GCF_019279795.1 Protopterus annectens
ATATATATATATATATATATCTTTGTGTGTGTGTGTAGATATATATATATATATATATATATATATATATATATATATATATATATATATATTTCTAAAAAAAATATATATATATACTTGTTTCCCGCCTTTCTAAGCTAGTATAGTCCAGTTTTCAGGTTAGTGCTGAATTCAGGACTGTGTTACAAGTTTCTGTGTTTGCCCATACCTTACTTGGTTTCAGCCCGGAAATTAGTAGCTTATTGGCCATTGTGGGCTAATTTCTCTCTCTTTCATTTCCCTTCTATAAAAATATATTTGCGAGGTTTTTGTGCATGTATACAGCCCAGCAAGCTCCTGCCTGGTGCCCTGCAGAGTTCTGCAGACGCAGAGGGACAAAATAGAGACTTTGGAGTGATTAAGTATCATTTTTCTGCATTTTCTTGCTGCCTTTAGCTAATTCTGCCTAAAATGCCGATTTCTAGCATTTCTGTGATTTAAAAAGCTTGTTTCAGCTACAGATTGTACTTATTTTACTGCCTGCACTTTTACAAAGTCATTTTTGTGTTTAAATTACCTGATTAACTGTTATAGGCTACACACTCAAGTGTGATAGCCATTTCTGTGCATTTAAAGTGTTTTTTTGATTGCATCTGCTTTATTGTCTGGAAAAAAAACAAAAAAATATATATACTTGTTTCCCCACTTTTCTATGCTAGTATAATCCAGTTTTCAGGTTAGTGCTGAATTCAGATCTGTGTTACAAGTTTCTGTGTTTGCCCATACCTTACTTGGATAGAAGGAAATTTCTCTGTTCACCTGTGAGAGAGGGAAGCTTTGAGCAGCCTATCCGTCCCTGGAGCAGTGGTTTCAGCCTAGAAATTAGTAGTTTATTGGCCATTTTGGGCTAATTTCGATCTCTTTCATTTCTCTGCTATAAAATCTGCATTTGCGAGGTTGTTGTATACAGCTCAGCAAGCTCCTGCCTGGTGCACTGCAGAGTTCTACAGCAGCAGAGAGACAAAAGAGAGACTTTGGGGTGATTAAGTATAATTTGTCTGCATTTTCTTGCTGCCTTTAGCTTAGTGCTGAATTCAGGGCTGTGTTACAAGTTTCTTGGATAGAAGGAAGTTTCTCTGTTCACCTGTGAGAGAGGGGAGCTTTGAGCAGCCTATCTGTCCCTGGAGGAGTGGTTTCAGGCCAGAAATTAGTAGCTTATTGGCCATTTTGGGCTAATTATTATCTCTTTCATTTCCCTGCTATAAAAACCTAATTTGTGCGGTTTTGCGCAGCAGGCAGCGCCAGTTAGCTAAGGTATAACTATTCCCGGCTCCACAAAGTCTCTCTTCAATCTTTCCCTTGGAACTAGACAGACATTCAACTTAAGCACTCATACCATGAATTTCTCAGCCCAGCATTTGCTCAAAACTCACATAAAAAAAGCAATAATAAACCCTAGCACTAGACCGCCCAATACTGTACAGAAGGAAAAGGCTCTCTATTAGACCTTACTAACCAGTAAAACTTTTCACTGTACCTATCCAGGCATGTCTAAAAAGCAGTTTAACGTGTACTCTTCAGTCCAACTGCTGAATCTGGGCATTTTGAGGCAATGTTACAACTGCCTCATGTACACAGACAACCCTCTCCTCCTACCACCAAACACTAATACATGCGAGAGATATAATTATACAGCCAAACTGGAGGATAAGCTCTCTCAACCCAAGACTGGATCAGACAGCCAAGAGGAGAAGGGAATTACTTGCATCACACCACCAGTCTCACATAGATCTATTAAACCAGCACCGCAAAAAACACACATAAATACACAAAAACATGCTCAGAGGCTCTAAATAAAAATTTGCAAAAGCAGCAGAGACCTCCAAAGCAGACATCCAAGCAACCTCCACCCCCCCCAATACAAACCATGAAACACATACTTCTCAAAACCAATGTGCCACACAATCACAGCCCTTAAGGCAAAATAACATACCCAATACACTATTAATAGGTGACTCTATAGTCAGGCACACTGATGTCCCACTCACTAGGCTGAACAAGGAGAAGGTTACTGTTAGCTGCCTGTTGGGTGCCAGGATCCGCCACATAACACAAGCACTCAGGTCACTCCAGAACAAGTACAAATATGACTCTGTCATTGTCCATCTTGGTGTGAATGACCTGAGCCGTACCTCCCTAGACTACATGAAAAGAGACACGGAAGAGCTCTCTGATCACGTAGCCCAGGCCGGTATGACCCTGACCCTGAGTAGCATCCTGCCCTCACCAAGAATGATACCATGGTATAAAGAAAAAAATATCAATTTCAACAATTGGCTAAGCTTCTGGTGTCATTCAAAGGGGATCCAGTGTCTGTCTGCCTGGGATGACATGCTCGACATTCCACACTGCTTCGCTAGAGATGACTTGCACCTGTCACCCTTAGGCTTTTGAATACTGGCCAATGCTCTTGCCACACCCATAGTGCCTTTTTTAGACAAGGCTCAAAAGACAAACCCATCACCATAAATTGCACAAGTTACAAAAAAACTGAGGGTAATGCTACTCAATGCCAGAAGTCTTAACCTCAAAATGCATATACTTGAGGCAATCCTCAGTATGGAGAAAATCGGTATATGTGCAGTAACAGATACCTGGTTTAAGGCTCCAGAGAGCACCCCAGCAATACCAGGCTACAACTCATACCATACATTTCGGCCACAGAACCGGGACCAAACTACAAAAGGTGGGGACGTATCCATTTTCATCAAGGATTCCCACACCTCCAGGTTGGTGGCACAGCACGATGCTTCAGAGATCATCCACGTGCAACCAACAATGGGCAAAACTGCAAATCAAATTGTAGCTTACTACAGATCATCCACCATGTCCCAGGACCCCCATTCCGCATTTCTGTAAACACTGGGAAACATAAAGGTCCTACCAAACACCCTAATATTGTGTGATTTCAATTACCCAAACATTAACTGGGAGAACTACTCAAGTACTAACTCCCTTGCCCAACATTTCCTAGAATTTATAAACTCAAATGCCCTGGATCAACTGGTCAACACCCCCACCAGAGGTGACAACATATTGGACCTGGTCATCACCAACATGGGCGACCGGTGTTCCACACCAGAGGTCAACCCCTCGCTAGTTATATCTGACTATAAACTAATCACTCTGGACATCCACATTCCGCCCCCACCCCAGGTTAAGGAAACCACCTTGAAAAACTTTTCAAAAGCAAACTTTGCATTACTTAAGACCGAGGTGGAAAGTTTCAAAGCCCCCATGCTAAAAGATAACGCTGTCCAAGCTGCAAAATCCTTTACTAATGCACTCTATGGGCACCTGCAAGAATGCATGGATTGTGCTGTCCCAAGCAAAAGCAAGACTCACTCCTCCAAGAAAAGGAAACCAGTCTGGTGGACCCCTGCCATAAACAAGCTATACAATAGAAGGAGGAAACTAGTACAGAAAACAGTAAAATCCCAAGAAGGGAAGACATCCCTGATCAGTATCAGCAAAAAACTACATTCCCTCATAAAATCATCCAAGGCTAGCTTCAAAAGAAATATTGCTAAGGACTCCAAAAATAACCACAAGGCATTCTTTAGCTATGTCAAGAATATTAGTGGCAATTCTCAGATCTCCTCAGAGTTAGTGCAGAATGGCACAAAATACACTGAACCGACTGATATCGCCAACATTCTGACAGACAGGTTCAGTGCAAGAAAGAGTGGGCCTGTCCTGGGAGGAGGGAGCACATGCCTTTTGGCTGGATTTCTCTGGTGGAGACATATGCATGGGTGTGGCATCAAGCCAGCATTAACCCCTTATGGAAGTGGAAAGTGGTTCAGCACTGAGACCCACTGCACAGCCCGCTTACTGATTATCACTGAGCAGGCAGTGAGTATGGTTTAATGGCCAAACAAATTCAAACTTCTCCTAACAGCTGCATTAATGATTGACCCCCCCACACACACACACACACACACACACATGACCATCACCCTGGTGATGGCAAAATAATGGGACAATTGTCTGGCATGAATTGTGATTAGCAGGCAGTTTGGGCAAAGTGTCCCAAAAATAAGATTGTTTAAACTTACTCAACTGTTTTCAGGTTGGAAAATAAGGAGTCATTCTGGTTGTGATGCTGTATATGTCAGTAGTAGCAGGACCTCCACATATGCAGTGCTGAACAGGTAGATATTGCTTACTTTAACAGTTAGTAAATACCCATATGGACAAAAAGGTATGTTATGATCCTGCTTTCCAAAAAAATATTTAAAAATTGAGGAAATGAGAAACCATTCAATCAAGTGTACTACATTTTCCCTTACAGCTGTCCCCATACATAGGCAATAACTATCCAAACAATGGCATTTGAAAAGGAATAGTCTTAGAAAAGAGACAAGGACTGATGTCAGCAGCAAGGTAGGGGAAAGTGAAGCAAACTGTCCCCTATCCTTGAAGGAAAACTCAGCTTCCTACCCTCATTTCCCCTACCCATTCCATCTTCTACCCTCATTTCTCCTACCCATTCCATCTTCTACCCCTGCTGTTCCCCACATCTTGAAAGGAAGATGTCTTTATCAAGGAAAAAAATGGTACACTTTGATCCTGGGTAAAGAGGATAATTAGTACAGGTTACAGAATAAAATTCAGAAATGTCTGTCCATACAATGCCTCTTCTGTCCGTCTCCACTTACCATGACTAGATAGATATCAACCTATTATTCTAAAACTTTTATCACAGCTTTTGCTTTAAGGAGCTGTATATAAAGGACCACCAAAGTGAAACAATAAAAATTATGCAATTTTAAGCTCATCCTGGTGTCAAAGGTCAGCCCTTGCAGACCAATCCTTGGTTTATCCAAACTGAATAAATAGTAGAAAGTAACAAATGAAAAACTGCTAACCCTAATTGAGTGTAACATTGACCAGTGGATGGGAAATAGGAAATTTACTCCAGGTCTTGCCCTCATCTCTCTGATAGTTTGGGCATTACTGTCCTCCTCTAACATCCCCCCCCCCCATAATCTGTAGAAATTTCCTAATAAATGCCCTTGATACATGGTCACAGTTCAGTTGGATTGCATAGCTAGGCTTTACAAGGCCCTGGTGGTCATTAGCCTAGTATAGAACTATGAACCTATGAATCCTGCAAGCCCTCGTTCTCCTGCTATCACTAGGTCCACTTATGATGGCCCTTAGATATGTTGGATGTCTCTGTGTAAGCCTCTGCCAGATTAAGTTCTGTATCTGGGACAATATTGTATTTATTTACTTATTTACAAGAGGACATAAAGGACATACATTACTGCAAAGACTATTCTGAAAGAATGAAACTGCACATCAGCCTCTCTTAATGCTGTATTTGTCCACACTTCACATGATGATAATACAATATAGTTGTACCACAGAAATGTCTTATAGCAGTGCCAGTATCCAGACATGATCCCTTCTGTAATAAATAAATTCAGATGGTGCTCTCTGCAAGTGTGGGCCAAGCCATGGAGTGCCATTACTGGCACCAGACAATAAGCAGACCTTGACAACAAATGCCTTATACTTTTGTTGGGAGAGTTATAATGACAATCTGCTGAGCAAAAGCATAAATGTGAAAGAAATGAAGGCCCTGACAGACCTTGCTGTGTCAGACATTCAAAAAATCATGGCACCTGGATGCTTTATGGGTGGTAAAACACAACAAATAAGAAATCACGGCCAGCACTCCAGATGTGGAAATAACAGTCTTTTATTGTGGTAGCAGTATCCAAGGGATCATGCAAAGCACAACCCCAAATACCACAACACCACTGTAAAGTGGTACATAGAGCTCTTTCATGTGTATATGCCAGTCAAAAAATGCATTTTAGGTGTTTCATTTTAGGGGTACAGTTGTTTAAAAAGATAAAGGGATTTGCGAAGAGTTCATTTGTTCTTCAGAGGTGGCCACTGAAGGTTCCTAATTAGTACAGGAGTGAGTCTGGTGTCCTTGTTATAGATACTCTGTACCTTACTTAAATTTCCTGCAGACAGTTCAATAAGTGAAATGTATACACAGAATAAGCTGAAGAAAAAAATAGCTGATTATTGTTCTTTGGTACTAGGTAGCAGGTATTCTGTGATTCTGTGCAAACATCATAATGTTTCATTGCACTATTCTGCTGTTTTACTGGTGTAAAGATCAAAGGAAAATGTATTAGCTAATATAATACCTTGGCATTTAATGCCATTCGCACACTCAGCAGGTTCCTCATTAGCTACAACTGTAGTCAAGGCAGGAGTGTGAGAAGAAGAGCAGTGCCTGGTACAAAACAGGAAAGGTTTATTTTTTTAGCATTTAATTAGCTTTCAGAGACTCAGTACTGAATGAAGAAAGCATGATTCTGGTTGGGAAAGCCAGACTGAAGAAGGCCGTTAGCTGTTTTATGGGGTATAATGCAGTAAGGGTGGTACAATCTTCATACTGTACTGTTTGTAGATAGGTGTGCTACCACAATAGCTTCTCATAGATACAGAAAATAAGAGGCCCCAGGATGGATGCTTGAGGAGCACTTGTATGGGAAAGAAATTAAAAATTAAGTAAAGTCTAGGAAACCATTAACTGTTGAAGAACCATGGGGTTGAGTATTTCCTGAAAAAAGTTTAAAATGTCAATTGGAACAAAATTATTTGGCTGTATTGAGATGCTCCTCTGCATAGTGCAATGAAGTAGATTTTTTCCATGTACAAGGTACTGAGCCCTCACAGATACTGTGATTTATCAAGAATTCTGTAAGAATAGCCATAAAATACGATTCAAATCTGACGATATTAGGAGTGATCACTTCTGTACCAGAGGATTCATTGTGTTTAGTTTTCATTAGCAGTATTTTATATAGCTAAGTGAACATCTTTTAGCTTGAAATTTGTTAATATTGTTTAGTGGGTCAATCATTGCATCATTTTGGGGATAACTAGTGCTAGGTAAGTCTTATCTGAAATATTCTTTGGAAAGTTCTGCAACATTTAAATCAGTGTTATGAAGAGTAGATGTGGGGGGTTGGTTGCTTACCTGGATAAATGACAAACTTAATAGTTTTCCAAAAATTTCTACTATTATTGGACTAAGTGAAGAAGTCATATTTTTGTTTGTTGTGACTGTTTTACAAATATTTTTAAGTATATATATATATATATATATATATATATATATATATATATATATATATTCAATAGTTCTGTTTGTTCAGCAGGTCACAGAACATGTGAAAATGGCTATTGTAAAACTAGCTTAGATTTGGACTGGTCAACTCTCAACATTATTTATTTATTTATTTACATTTGTTGACCGGGAGTGTCCGACTGGACATAGGTCCATTTTCAGCAGAGGCCCGGGGAGAAAAGCTCCACAGTTAAAATAAACAGACAGTAGTTACATTGGATTACATAGCGATTAACAATTTGATTAACATAGCAATTAGTTACAAAACATATTTACAGATGAACATAGTACATCAGTAGATAACTAGAATCTGTATCTGCAAAGTACATAACAGACATTAACAAATGTTACAATAAGAAGTTCCTTCTGTATAATAAGTACTGGCTTATAAGCATCTGAGCTTGCTATAATCAAGTCAGTTAGTGGGGTGGAAAGAAGGGTAGTGGTTGGATGGGGTGGGTGATATTAGAATAGGAGTTGCAAGGGCATAGCCAGCATGTTTTTAAGTGTGCTTTTAGTAAAGTTTTGAAGTGGGTGCACGATGGTACGGAGGCAATTGTGGGTGGGAGGGAGTTCCAAGTTATGGAATTTGGCTATGGCGCAAGAGAATAGTGCTTCACCAGCAGTTATTGGCTTTAGAGATCTGCAAGTGATTTTTGTTGCTGGATCTTAGTAGTCTGGTGGTGCGATAGGGTTGGAGTAGATTCTGGAGGGATGGGACATTTAGTGGATGGTTTACTAGTTTGTGAGCAAATGAGAGTTGATACCATTAAAGGAGGTGAGGGAGTTCAAGCCAGCCCAGTTCAGCAAGTGAGAGACAGTGGTGACTACGGTAGGATGCCCCTATGGCGAATTTGGCGATTTTCTTGTAGCAGGTCTCTAGCTTGTTTAGATCACATTGCCTTAGGTTGGTATATATTGGAGAGGCATAAAATAGGGTGGAGATAAGGTGGGAATTTGCTATTGAAATCTTTGCTGCTTTGGTGAGAAGTTGCTTATTTCTGTATAATGCTCCTAGTTTTTTGTGGACTTTTTTTTATGGTCATGGATATGTGAATGTCAAATTTTAGTTTGTCTATTTCCACTCCTAGCAATTTTGTGTGTTCAGTTGGGTATATAGTGGTGTTGCCTTTTGCTGTGATGTTAAAGTGAGAGTTGTTTTGAGTATGTTTGGTGGGTTGGAGGAGGAGTAGTTTAGTTTTGTTTGGGTTGAGTATTAATTGGGCATTGGATAACCCAGTTTCAACAGAGGAAAAGGCTTTCTGTGTGACTTTTTGCAGTTTGGGTAGGGACTGGGCTAAGCAGATGATGGTTGAGTCATATGTGTATTGTATGAGTGTGCCATGTTTGGTGGCAGAGGCTAGATTATTGGTGAAAACAGAGAAGAGCAGGGGTCCAAGGATGGATCCTTGGGGAACCCCTATGGAGACAGGTAGTTGGGGAGATATGTAATTCTGCCATACAACAGATTGTTGGCAGTCAGACAGGTAACTCTGAAACCAGTTGGTGACTGATAGAGAGAAGGATAGGTTATTGAGGACAGAGATGAGTTGTTTGTGTGGGACCATGTCAAATGCTTTAGATAGGTCTAGGAAAGTAGCAGAGGAGAGATAACCATTGTTTTTATGCTAAAGGATAGTGTTAGTAAAGGAGATTAAGGTAGTGGTGGTGCTATGGTTTGGTCGGAAACCATGCTGAGTACTGGAAAGGAGGTTGTTAGTAAGGAGGTAGTGTGAGACCTGACAGTGTATGCATCTCTCTAGTATTTTGGAGAGTGGAGAGAGAATAGCTATGGGGCAGTAATTGGTTAGTTCTGTGGAGGAGCCGCCTTTGTGGAGGGGAATTATATGTGATACTTTCCACAGTGTGGGAACGTAACTTTCTGACAGAGATCGGTTAATCAAGATGGATACTGGGTAGGCCAGAGCATCAGCTGCAATTTGTAGGTATTCACTTGGGAGGTTGTCTGCTGCTAAATTTGGTGGGCTTAAGTTTAGTTAAGAGTTTTTTTATGTTGGAGGTAGGTACAGGTGAAAAAGAGAAGGCAGTGGGGAGATTACTAGTTGAAGGTGTAGGTTGGAGGGGAGGGGGTTGTTTTTAGCTACTGATAGTATGGTTTGTGTGACGTGTGTGTTGAATGAGGTAGCAATATTTACGGAGGACTGCAAAACTAAATCATATTTCAGTGATGTAGTTCACAATGTCATTGTCATAGATATTGAAGAGGGTCTGAAGAATTAGCAAAACATACTGCTAATTACTGCAAAACTTGAGCCTGCTTTTAAACTGGTAAATGCTTCTCTGGAGTATTCTTTGGAAGTCTTAGATGTCTTGGGCCCATATATTCAGCATGCCATCTATGGAACTCACGTCATGAATGGGTACCCTGTCAGTAAAGCATTCCATCAGGAAATGGCCAGTCCCAGCTTATCTCTGAAGTCCTGCTTCAGAATAGAACAGTAAGATGTTTTTTTTCTTCATGAGTCATCCATGGGTGACTATTAAACATTTTTACAAAAACATTTGCATCTGCCAAACTTGCAAGTTTACATTCAGTTTCATGAAAAAAGAAACCCTCAGAATTTTAACAAATTGTTGTAATTATGTAAAATTTACAAAATACTAATTTTATTATATAATATTATAAAACCTGCAGTTGTCAAATTTGAAATCCAGGCAAAAATATTTTACAGTCTCAGAAACATGAATAATCTTTGACAGATTTGATAACTATATATCCAAGTACAATATCCAATATGTCTGTCTTAGTTAAATGGTTTAACTTAAAACATAAAGTTCATATTAAATACCAACTCAATTTCACTCTGCTTAAGTAAGACACTTGGAGGGGCAGTGCATGGTACACAGTTTGTTGTTATCCCATTGCTTATAAACTACTCACCCCTGACCACATGGTAATAATTTCTCAGTTTGTGTACTGTTTGCCCTAATGTTTAAATACATGCCATCTTCCAGACATTTCTGTAACAGGTAGCAAGTACTTAACTTGTTAGCCATGTCATCCAAAGAATGAATCCTATTTACTTATTTCTCCAGATTTTGGATACAGGTTGTGCATGTAAAAAAGGCAAAAAAGAAATCAAAGACTATCCAACCACAGACTGCTAACATAAATTTAGGCAAAAGAGGAATTCATTTTTGAAAAAAGTGACAGCCTACCTGGTGGTGCCTTACAGGCAGAGGAGAATGGGGAAGGGAGACACAGAATCAAGTAGGTCCATGCAGATAATCGAGGGTCACCTTTATGGAAATTGCTAAGAAAACCATTTTGGAAAGTTAAAGGCCACATCACTATATGAAAAATTAGCTTGGGACCAAAACCATATAAAAAAGGAAACCTTTTTTTGAGAAAAAAAGCAGGCATTTTTGTGAGATACCTCAGAAACTTACTAGAAATATCAGCATGAGGTGCTGACAATCCTAGGATCCATACCCAGTCAAACAACTGAATTTTATTATCGTATTCAGCACGATTTTAAAAAGTTCAAAACACCTTAGATGCAAATGATTGAGTAACCTTAAATATGTTTGTTTATTTTTGTTGGCAGTTAAGTCAAGTGGGTCAGAACATATTCACAGCATAGGCCTGGGGGAAAAAAACTCCAGTCATCAATGATTTAACATACATACATATATGATGATACACGGCAAGAAGTTCACAATGAAAATAACTTCCAATAAATGAAAAAAAAAAGTTTTCATACAAAAAAAATACATATGACATGCTGCGTTAATGAAGAAGATGGATATGTGTCAAACATAGTTAGCCAAGAGCTAAAAAATTTGTATATATTTTGTTTACAGAGAGTCAACTGCACTTTGGCCTTTAGTATGTTGTTTGTTGCATGTAAAATAAGCAAAGCAAGAGCAGCAGTGTAATATGTACGTTGTATGTATGTTGTTATGGGATTTGAATATGCAAAGATAGCACGTGTCAAACAGTAAACCTTGTGCTCAACTAGGTAAATACAAGCAAAACTAAGGATGCAAACCAGCATAATGATACTGCAGTAAGTACATAGAATGCATATTAGAATAACAAATAACATTTATAAATATGATGCAGCTGGTTGTTAGAGCTGATAGGATGCACCAAAAGTAAACTAAACCAACTAAGGATCAGCTAGCCTGCTATTCAGCAGACATTTTGGAAGGAACAATCAGAGGAAGGATATAATTATGAAAGAAAATAGAAAGTATGTCAGAAAAAATGCGGGAGAATAGAAGAGGAGGAGAAAGTAAGATTATAAATGGTAAACATCTAGATAATGTCAAGAACTGAAGATGATGGGACTGAGAAGATCAGAAGAAACCTGATATACTCAAGACAGAGTACTGGACAAGATTATGTGAGGGACAAAGAGGGGGATGAAATGAACTGGTAAAAGGAGGGATGAAGAATTCAATTCAACAGAAAGTGAAATACATAGACTGGGATAGCAGGGAAATGCTACTGATTATTTCACTAGGCCACGTAGCCTTACTGGGCTTACAGGCACTTGCTAAGAGCACCTGAGCTCGATTAACGTACCAACTTGCGTTGTCCTACACTCATGTTTTTTTTTTTTTTTTTTTTTATTCTTCTCACTGTACTGCCAGTTTTTATTTCTGGGTAGTCCAAGCTCACTACAGCTCTGTGAAAGAACATTCTCAGTAATTATGTTTTCTCAAAGGTTCGGTGATTTCATAGTGAGAAGAGTAAACTAAGAGGTGTGTGGTATCATTTATGAGATGTCATTACAAGCAGTCTAATGTGAAGTGGGATTCTGTAAAATGAATGGCTATAGCTTATCCTGACCCATAGTTACACTGCCAGTTATGAGTTAATTGAATGACCAGTCTAATCCGAAGCTTTGCTTGAAGTCAGGTTCCCCTACATTCACTAGGGGTTTATTACATTATTTGGCTAAGTAGGCAGAGTAGGCTGAGTCAACTTGTCTGCTGACAGACAGCTTGACTTGTACTAATGAAGTCCCTCTGGCTTTCTGGCAAATAACTTTGTCATTTCACAGTACTGTCTGAAGGACAATCACATAATGAGACTGAAATCATTTTTGTTGAATGAATATTCACTGAGTGCTTTTCAGCCACCAGAATTGTTTACTTTTTATGTCCATATAACCTACCTAAATGTCAGGGGCGGCTCGTGCTATCGGACTGCCGGACTGCAGCCTTCCCAAGAAAAAGTTGACATTTATTTAAATTATTTTCAAATTGCCATAAAAATAAATTTTCCCATTTATTTATATAATAAAGAACAACAAACACCAATACAATATGTCCGCAACCTGGAACTTGAACTGCGCATGCTCATCGAGTTTTTTTTTTATTTTTTCACAATGAACGTACCTCTATCTCTTGTACTAAATCTGACTGCTGTAAAAGGCAGTCCAGATTTTAAAAAAAGCATCAGTGTGAGGCCCAGAAGTCTATGCAGTTTAACCGCATGATCCGCATGCATCGTAAATTAGAAGGGGGGTCGGACTGCCACGTCGGCAGGCACGTACGTGATGTGGATGGCTGGATTGCTACTGATTGGTTCTCGCTCTCTTCTCAAAAAAGAGAGCGAGAAACAATCAGTAGCAATAGCTTATTTAGAGGTTGCAACTTGGGACCGTTGAATTCGTTGGTGGATTTTATTTTACTTGCGTTTTTGGCTTGGCGGCTTGTACTGCAGCAGTCAGAGAGAGAGCAGAGCACAGAGCAGAGAGGAAAAGAAGAGGACGACTAATACATAAGGTAGGTGCTGGAATCGGCTTTTCTTTTGCTGCAACAAGTAACATCTGAATGACTTAGCAGATGTCTGGTATTTATTAACTATATATTTTTATTATTTAGTTAATATTTTAAGTACTAGTTCTGAGATAAATTGTAGTGCACCTGTTACAGAACTGTTTTTTAAAGACCTACTACCATACCCTAGCTGTTCAAAATATTATATACTAACAGGAGATTTTCAGTAGTTTTAGCTGTTTCTGTATTAGGGGACAAAATACCAGCATGCACAAAATGACCAGATTTCATAATTGTCTAGTTACAGTGCAAAAAAAATCCTTCCCTTTCATTTAAATTTTTGACTGCTAGTTAAATTAGATGGTAAATAACAAACAATGCACTCCAAGGTGCACATTATAAAGAACTAACATACCTACCAGGAGGTGCTGTAACACCCAGGAACTTAGCTAGTAGTCCTTCTCATACATGAAAGGGCAAATACTTTTTCAGTCCACCCTAGAGGGAGTTACTTCATTTAGGAAAAATGTTTTTAATGTGTTTAAAAGGATTAATGGTTTAACTAATTTTAAATCAATATTTCTTATCAAAATGGATTTTTAAACCATTTTTGTTTGCCATGTTTTTGAGAGAAAAAAATAGTTCCAAGAGTCAAGTTAAAATACAGGCATGCATTGTGAGATGTTGTAAAATCTGCACATGTTATACCTGACTTTGTATAACTGTATCATATTTAGAGATTAATAAGTTCACTTTCTTTTATCTTTCTTTTCTAACTCCCTGAGAAATAAGGCACTGCTGTCTTTTGCATTAACTAGACGTGTTGGCATTCTGGTAATAAATTACATCTGGAAATGGTCCCCTGAATTTCAATACCTTAGTATTCTAACTTTTACAAATCAAGTTGTTTCATCAGTGTGCGACAAGTCAGCAAACCCATAGCTCCATTTAACTCTCATACACAGAGGTTTATCAGCCCCTGTATCACTATATTCTCTTTCCCAATTCCAAAATGCATATATTACAGCAGAAATGGGAGGTTCTGCACTCTATTAATGTGCTTAATGACATAATACCTCAAACATGTATTACGAAATGGTTGGATTTTAGTTTGGTTTACTATGTCATGGTATCTTACAAAACACTTCAATGTATGGTGATATAGACTGTAGGTAGACTTTGCAGATTCAGTCACTTTCATTTAATTTATAATCACCATATGAGCAATTTCAATTTATATTCATACATTTATTTAAAATAGATTTATATTTATTAATTAAAGGATCACTATAACAAGACATATAGGTCAGTTGTCACAATTTCTTCTGTATTGTTAAAGCTGAAGGATTCATAAGATGTGAACTCACTCACTGATTAAAAAAAAGTTTCCTCTACAGAAAAAAGAGGAGGTCAAGGCTCTGATTGTGGAATACAAGAGCAGTAAGACAAGGTGGAAAAAGAATGGATGAAAGATTTGTGAGATGCTAAGGATGTGGAGGAGTTGTTTTGCTCAGGGATTTTTATAGGTGGCATGGGTGGTATGGTCTGCAGCATGACTGACGTCATAGAATATTGGATATAGAGATGGAAGTGGACTTGATAGAGAGGTGAGAAAAAAAGTGTTTTAATAGAAAAGAAGGGACAACAGGATGTGTTAGAAAAGATAGTGAGGACAAATGCAGAGGACTTAAGGACATGGGTAGACATTATCAGAGGTGTGTAGAGAAGTGGAGTGACACAGAATAAGGAGAAGGGGGCAGTGAGAGATGCAGCCCTGAATGGAAGGGCAAAGGAAAGGAAGACAGAGAGAAATGGCAGATCCAAAAATCAATGGAAGTGATGAAGGGAAGATAGAGCCAAGGAGGAAACAATGGCATAACTTTACTCAGGCAAGGTTACTTTTGTTGGGTAACTTCTGTTTAATATTACTTCATTCTCTCTTTTTTCAAAATAACATTGACTTTTGTGATGGGAAACAGTGTTGCACTGTTTTATATATATATATATATATATATATATATATATATATATATATATATGTGCATTTTTTTTTTATTTTTATTTTTTTTTACTTTTTGCCAATGTAGTGTAACCACAGAGTTGGTACATATAAGGTAGGAATATGGGGGGGGGGGCAATATCTCCATGGGGGGTACAAGTAACTTTTTTTTTTTTTATGTCTTTTCTAGATAAGCTTTTCAACATTCAAGAAATCAGTGAATTATGACTGTCTGTAGGTCACTAGCGAAAAAGGAAGCAACATCACAGCATGGTGCAAGAGACAGCAGGAAACAGAGGCAGTAGAGAGGAGAGATACCACAGAAAGAACAAGGGAGGGACAAGGAGGAAGGATACAGCACAGGAAGGGAGACAACCACCACAGACAGAGAGAAGGGTTATAAGTGGTGGAAGAATATGTTTTTAGGTAAATAGTAGGCAGTCAGTCTTTAGACTATTACATGCCTAGCCAATGGCCAGGCAGTAAACAAAGATTAGAAGTGTACCTTGTGTTCATGAGGTACTGGCATGGTGCATGAAGTGAAAGAAATGGATAGGTAATGTGGGGGGTGGAGAATGTTGATGATTTGAGATTCAGCCACAAAAGCAAATAAGTGTAGCAAGTCAGTGAAGTGGGATGAGAAATCAATGAAACTTTTCCTGAGGTCTAGACTCAGCAACATATCTCTCAACTGTCCAGATTTTTGCCTCAGAATTTTGGTCTGTTCCTCATAAAATTTTGGTTTTCTAGCAAATCACTGGTACGATCTGAGGAACTAAATCACAAAATAATTACATATATTTGAGTTTCATATTTCATGCCCTTCAGAAAATTCCTACTAATGCAAGACCTTCTATTCTATTATCTTTCTAAGTTTATAAGAGCAATATTTAAAAATTGTCCTTATTTTTAGGCCTTTGTCCCACTTCTATTTATGGCTTTGTCCAGATTTCTTGCTCTGAGGTTGAGAGGTATGACAAATGTGTCAGGGCCATCACCATCAGCCAGTGACATTTCAAATTGTGACATACTTATTGCACCCCACTTCCCCATGTTGTGACTCTGGATGTGTCCAAGCAAGGCAAGGAGCAGTTATGCAGTGTAAGTGTGCAGAGTATCCCCCCATTCAAGGTAGTCACAAGTACTACAGTGGCTTTTCATCTGTCCTTGATTTTGCAGAATGTTCTGATTTTCTGTCATATTTTTATACTGTTGATTTATGCTTTTTATAATAAGCCACGGTGGTGCAGCGGTAGTGTTGTTGCCTCACAGCAAGAGGTTCTCCCATTCAATTTTCTGCTGGAGCGCCTTCTGTGTGGAGTCTGCATGTCCTCCCCGTGGGTGAGTGGCATTCAAAAGACATGCGTAGAATGGGCGTGCCTTTGTTGAAGGTTGGGCGTCGAGCTGGCACCTCGGCACCCATAAAAAAATCTACTGCCAATCATTAGTAGACCGGAGTTCCGCTGTGGCGACCCCTAACCGGGAAAAGCCGAAAGAAGAACATTATTCAAAAAATGCATGCTGTTGCAGTGCCTGTTGCTCTGTGTTTAAGTAGCAATGCTTTAATGACCATCAGGTAAGCTTGTCTGAGATTGTAAGATACAAGTAAGCTTTAATAAGCATACTGTTAAAGAATTACCAAATTACCAACATTAAAAGCCTTTTTGTTGTTGCCATGCAGAGAGTATTTACATAACTAGATAACATATAAGCCTTTGGTATTGTAATCCATATGACAGTATTTGTAATAAAGGACAGGATTACAGTATTTTCAGAAGCTCATTACATTTGTTGGAGACTTGCAGTCATCTTTGCAGGCTTTACCCATAAACTAAAAATGCCAGTCTATCATGTGTGGTCCATAACCTGTGCAATAATCCTTTAAGCAATTTTCCTTGAGCTTGTTTCTTGTTTGCTGTTCATTTTTTACTTTGATCATGTTTTCTCCATGAAACAAGTAGATTGTTGTCAGGAAGCAAGTCTTTTTTGGATAAGAAACATTTCTGCAAGTGGGGGTATCACAGAGATTGCTACTTGCAGCATGTTACTTGGTACTTTTATAAAGCTGAATATAAATTATAATTAGAACTGCAGTGCAAGGAGAAGTGGTTTGAGTTGAGTGCTGCTTGTTTTTTTATACTTGATTTTGACTGCCATTCCAGTAATGTATTTAAAAAGTAATTTATTTATTTCATGCCTCACAACCTTTTTGTTTCCATCTAGATATTAAATAAGCTGTCATATAGCCAATGCATTGAAATCTTTTTTTTTTCTTCTTCTGCACTTCATTTTGTCTTGATTGGACTTTCATAATGATGGTTTGGCATGCAAGGCAGTGTATTTAATTAAAGTCCCAGTTTTTGTGGTTTTGAACATAGCTCCACCCATTTCTAGTGGGTCACACCCCTTCCCATTGGCCCCACCCATTCAACTGTCTTCTGCAGCCCCCCTTTGATTTGAAGTCACCAGCCACCACTGCTAAATGTCCATATCGCCACGGAGTAGAATACCTCAGCCTCTCAGCTCAAGCATCAGGGACAAAGTCAAAAACTAATGAGGAACATAGGCTAAAAATCAGGGACAGATTTTTATTTGTGCTTAAAACTTCATAGAAGAACAACTTTCTCTTTGTCATGCATTTATTGAAGGATATGAAGTCTTAAACACAAATGTCTGTCATTACTTAGTGACTGCAATTCTGACTAATTTGCCAGAAAACCACATTTTTTTCAAGGAGAAAGAGATAAAGAAGACGAGGCAAACTCACTGACATTGTAAAGTCAGGGGCAGTTGAGAGCTAGTAGGTTGCTCCAGAGAAACAGTAATGTGTAGCCACTGTGCACCATGTTGTTGTGGGGAGTTTAAATTTGAATATGTTAGATAGATTATATTCTTCTAAGCGGCATTCAGGCATATGGTAATCTGAAACTTGTGTAGCTAAAGAAAACACAGCTTTGCAAAATGACTTAGTCCTCTAATTTGTTTATATGAAATAAGGTCCTGGAGTCACGTCTCAACCAAAATCACTTCACCTTGTGATTTAAAATGCCTAGCAAAGGTCTCAGCTGGATCTGACTATAGTTGTGTAAATTTGCACTTTCTTATAAAGAAAAACAAAAATGAGCTATGTCTACAATTTTAAATGAGTAAACGTAAAGTTTATTCATGTATTGTGGGGGTAGTCCTCCCCAGAAACATAAGTATATGAAGTAATGTGACTAGAGCAGAGTGTATCTTTTAGAATTCAAATTTGAAAAAGCAAAACAGGAACTTTGAAAAGGCAAAAATTTGCTGTAGAGTGTCAAAGAATAGTAACAGAGACTTGGCACAACATTATTTGTTTTTAGACTCCATGCAATACATATATTAACAAAAGACCAGTGTTGATGGCATGTATGACCATTGTATCCTTAAGCACGCAGGGCCAGAGTTGCCATCTTGGAACAAATGTTAAATAATGAAATATATGAATGCTGTAAATAACTATTAAGGACAGACTTTTCAGGATGTCCCAGCAACAATCAAGAATGGCGAGCCCTAACATACCTTTAAATTAGGAGATCATTTTAGCTACATGTCATGTGTGATTCAGCTGTAGCCTGGAACAAGTTGGGGATAACCACTGTTAGACCACTTCATGTTCTGAATCATCTTGATGTTTATACATTGATGTCATTATAATAGTGGCCATTTAACTGAAATAACAATTAAAATGTTTTCTTAATATTCAGCCCATGAAAGGAAAACAGTCTGTGAGATTCAGCTATACTAATCTTCAAACTTACCGGGAAAAGTAAGGATTGTAGGCCCACTCGGTTTGTCATTATACTGCACATAATTTAATCTAAGCCTTTGCAATTTGCTTCATCTCTCTGTGTCTTTCAGAAAACACTCACAGTTCATATTAATGCCTTGTACTGATGTACAACAGAAGGCCCTGCACTCTTATTCATCTGATCTGCAGGAAAAGCATTTCACAGCCAATTTTGTTTTAATAGGGCAAAAATATCCCTTATAGTTTTTTTTTCCTTTTTTGTTGTATCCTCCTCTTGTTCTTTTAGGCAGCATTAAAAGGCACAGCATGTCACGTTGGTTACTATTTCATGCCGTGCCGTCTTTAAAGTTTTGACATGGTGAGGTATAGCTACGCTCAAAGGATGAGATGAAACAGTAATAGCATCCTAAGAAAAAATATAGTCCAAAACATGTTTACATCCTTCTGTTTCGTTGAAGTTCTTCCAAGCTAGAATTCTGTGTTTCAGTCTACACATCAGAGGCCAACAAACTTAAAATAAAAAGGGAAAACACATTCAACAGAATGTGAATCGTTTAACTCTGGAAATGTCACAATAAGCCAGTTGAATCCAAAGCATTGGTTAGTACAGGGTGTGCTTCACAGTCAGGCCTTAATACCTTTCAGGACAGCATCAGTCATTGTTAAAGTGCTTTATTCTGTTTTGTTTTTGTCAGCAATTGTTGTCATAGTTGAAAACTTTCTGTTGCCCTTTGGCTGGAACAGCTCAGATTAAAGTGTCAGTGGTAGAAAATTCTAGATGTGACATATAACTGCAGCATTTGAACTTCACAACCTTGGGAAGCATCTGTTTGCAGCAAATTATTTATTTGTTACTTTTAAGCCAAGAAGTGATGACTTTGTTTTTAGCCATGGCACTTGATATACATAAAGCAATAAAACAGAGCACACATTTGTACAGTTATTTAGTATTGACTAAGACAGCCATAGACAATCCTACTGCTGATGTGGTGAACGCTATTAGCTTTTCAGTAAATTCCTCTTGTAATCATCTGTTTGATTCCTTCATAGGCAGTTACTTGGCATGCTGTCTATTAGGCCACTGAGGAGTTTAGCCAGATTTCCCCAAAGCAGTGTCTGGTTAAGTGACTTACTCAGTCGCATGATATAGGTAAACGGATATTGATGGAATCAAACCTTAGACTACAAGAAGCAACTCATTGACATCACTTTGCCTTATTCCTCTGTGCTAGCTGCCAGACCACACTTACATAGCATGTGACTTCTGAGCATGTCATGTAACAAGATCAGTGTTCTAGGGTTGCACTTGTGATTTAATGGATCTTGCCAATAGAAAGGAATATGAAAATAAGTAATATACTGATTCAGGCAGTGTATTGTTCATATTTTACAAATAAATAAAATAATGTTTTTCAGATGGTTATATAAACTCAAACCACTATAATTATTTATGTGCTCATAGATGTATGTTATCTTTGTTTTTGATGAAAAAACAAATCAATGCAGAAGTATGTGCAACTGCCTTAATGAATCTCTCTATACTTCAGGCTTACCTTAGTTTAACAGGAAATCAGTTTTGCCTTCATTTCAGAAAAAAAAAAACATTCTGAATTTATAAAATCTTTATCCAGCTCTGATTATTTGCTACACCACTTTAAAATGGCATTATCTGAACTGAAATGCATTTAATGTTAGAAGAGATGCAAAAATGTCTTATCTCCCCTTACCCTCGGACTATATACTGCAATTAAGACTTTGTTTTCTCAGTCTCAGTTTTATCTCCCCTTACCCCACACTGCAAATGTAGTTAATGTTAGGACAGAGAGACCCAATATCTCCACACTGCTTGTTTACTAAGACTGAGATTTAGTTAATATTAGGATAGGCAGGCAAATATCTTATCACTGATGTGCAGTTAATTAGTTACCTTTAGGACAGAGACATAAATGTCTTGTCACCCCATTCCCCCAGACTGTATACTGACTAAAACTGAGGCTAGTAATGGCAAAAATATATTGTTTTCAGATGAAAGACAGCATGTTATTTGGATAGAAATGGGACTAGACAGGAATTTACAGCTGCCATGCACACCCAAGCATGAAAAAAAGCATATGGTTGCAGCATTCTGTGACAAGAGCTGCAAGCAAATGATTCTTGAACTGGCATTATAGTAGCAGGTAACTGCACAAATGGATAACAATGGCAAAGTGTGACAACAGATTTTAAGTAAATCATTAGTAGGCTCATTTAGGGATTACTTAATCCAGTAAAAAGCAAATAACTCCAAAACAAGCAGCATATATTCAACATGGAGCTCCAGTTAATGCTCTAATCCCTTTGCGGACTTGAAGGTATAGGTCAGATCCCTCCACTGATGCAGAAATGTATATTTAGACTGCTTCCTATGTAAATATAGCTGAGAATAGCTGCTGACTGACAGATTAGAAAGCCTGATGTGCAGTAAAACTGTGTTTTTTGTGTGGTTCCTTTTAATCTTCTTGAAAGAAAAGATGCCCAAATAGCATCTATCTAGTTATATAACCGAGAGAATGACTTGTGCTACTTATAAAACATATCACTCTGCATCCTTAAAAGACATGATAGCAGTGCTTTTACAACAGTTGCAAGAAAAATAAGGATCAGGTTATCTTTTTTACTGACCGGTGCAAGTCTACTAACACCAAAAGAATCCCAGGCAGGAGCAGGTCATGATGAGTTTGGTTAATGACAGCACTGTCCTGCTAAAATTGCTGCCTATAACAACTGCTACAACTATTCAGCTAGTCATGGGTCTCCCATAAGCACACCAATAAACACCAGGGAAGTACCCAGACAATCAAAAGGTTCCAGTACAGAAGAGTGGTCCTGTTGAAGCCCTGGGTCACTACCATATGGACAAAGCAAAAATGATTTAGGTTAACGGCCACGAACTAGGAATACTATTAACTTAGAACTTCTCAACTCAAAATAATTTCCAGTTTTAGGAGGGATAGAACAAAAGTTTGAGAACAAGGTAAGGGTGTCCTTCCAAAGTCTGGACAGTTCAGGAGCATGGCCGGTATGCAGCTCCTGATAAACCTGCTTTCAAAATTTATTGGGTGTTTCCCACTCCTTTGATGCAGAGTGATGAAGCCCTGAGTGCAACTCAGCTGGCCTGGGTCCAGCTACAGGTAAAGGTGCTTGAGAGGCCAGTGAGGGAAGGAGGGGAATAAGTAGATATTTCAGGGGTGTGAGCTTGCCATACTCCAGTTTCAAGACTCACATGTGTCAGGCTTACTCTTTCTCTGCTATATGTACTGTAAACTCCACAGTAGGTAGCATGCCTGTGTATATCATGTGTAGAAACAGAGAATAAAATAAATTCACTGTAGACTTCAGGCATTATATTATTGTGTGTGTGCTGTTCCCTTTTAACCACGGTTAAGTATTTTAATATTTACTTGTCTAATGGGTAACTGTACCTAAGACCTCCCCATCTCACACATAAAGATCTCATAACCTCACCGTGACTGCTAGTGACAACCAAAATCACTGAACTCACCAGATGCAAGTGGCTCCAGTGGCAGACTGAATACAAAAACACTTATAAAACAGAGACATTGAGAGCTTTCCTCTGATTGTATCAGATACTTCCCCAGAATTAATCACAAAGTAGTAGAACAAGGTTTTAAATCACCCACTAAAGAAATTGCATGTTCAACTTGTCCAATGAGTAACTTCATTTTCAACATAGACACCACATCTTTTTTAAGATTTGCACATGCTCCTGACATTAATAAAATTAACTATTTAGACATAGAGGTTAGAAAGGATTGTACCAATAAGAGGCTCATTAGTAATATTTACAGAAAGCCCACATTTTCAAGTAGTCGTTTACACTATACTAGTTGTCAGCCTGAACACCAAAAGATCGGGAATATCAAAGGACAGTCTGTGTGACTTACAAGGATGGCAACTGAAGATGATGAATTTATGGTTGGGGGACAAAAGTTGGCAGCAATCTTTATATTCTTGAGGATGCCCTAATTGTTCACTGGAGATAATTTTTGCAGAGGTTACTATTAATAGGAAAGATTCAAAAATGGTATTTACCAACCTTTATTAAGGTCTGAAGAGATTTTTCCATTTAACAACATAAGGAATAAAAAGGCAGAAACTAAGGAATATAGCCACTCTTTTATTACTACTTACACGTCAGTCATGGCTTAATTAGGGAATGAGCCACACATAATTTATGTAACGGGTAGATCAATTAAAAACTACCTAGAATCCAAGGAAGATGTGTCTTTAAGTTATGCAAATAAAAAGGCAGGTACTTTTAAATGTGGTTTCTGTCTGCAATGTAAACTTATAAGTGAGAATGAAGCAGTTATGGTGAAAAACATCTTGTAAAAACAACTTTTCACTGTACTTGTAATTCCAGTGGAGTTATTTATTTGGCCTGATCCCAGCAATGTTGTGTTTTTTTATTTAGGAAAGACACAGAGAAGGTTTTAGAATTGCATTTACAAACACAACCAAGACATTAAAAATAAAATTATGAATAATTCCCTACCTAGACACATTGTTAAGCACCCCAAATACAGTTTCACCTTTTTTTGGACTAGACACTGTGACCGAAGACCTATGAGGGGGACCGTGGGGTGATTTAACTCTAGCCAAAGAATTAAAGTGGCAGATCAAGCTTAATGCACACACCTTTTCTGGGCTAAATGAAAGCCTTTCCATAACAAATATTATAAGGCTTCATTCTTATGATGTTTAAATACTTGGAATAATATTTTTTAGTGGAATTGTTCTACTTAAATTGGCATTTTTATCAAGTTTGAACATCTGTTTGATATTATCCTATTAACTTTGTATACATTTTTTTTTTTTGGTAGCGATGAGTCTATGTTGAACATGAAGTTTCTCATTGGACAATCAGAACATGTGACTTCTTTAGTGGGAGATTTAAAATCTTGTTGTAGTAGTTTTTTGATTAATTCTGAGGAAGTCTCTGATACAGTCAGACAAAAGCACTCAATTTCTATGTTTTATAATTAAAGTGCTTTTTTTATTTAATCTACCATTGGAGACACTTGCATCTGGTGGGTTTGATGATTTTGGTTCACACATAAACATCACATTTGTAAATGGACTATGTAACAGCCTACCTAATTGCTCAGTATATAATCAAGTAAATCTGCATAATTTCCCTGCAGAGAAGGCACATTCAGATCACTGAATTAATTTTATGTATATTTTCTGATGTATTTATTCAGGCTGATTTATGTGAAATCTCTGAATTTTCAGTGCCTTTTTAGAGACCAAACTTCAAACTTGGGGCAAAGTCCCTATGCACCACCTTATTCAAGTGTGATATCTTTATCCTCCACCCTGCTCCTGCCCCTAACTTTGCCTCTATACATTACATTGCTAAAATTCCATTCCTCAACAGTACCACCAGTCAAAACAAAAGGACACAAAGCATCTACAATACCAAATAGGCATAACACTAACTCTATCCCCTAATGCAAGAATTATTCCAACTGTAACCTGCAAAACAACTTCTGCATGTACACTAATCACTATAACGCAGTCTTGTACATTTTCACAATCAACACCTATTCAGTAAAACATTCATTTTCCTGTACTGTCCTACTTACCCACATCATAAAAGAACTGAATTCATCCAAATGTGATTTACATAAATGAGCATTCATGCATTTGTAAAATCACTCATTTTTAAACCGACACAAACAAGTTTTTCAAATCAGTTGTCAGGCATTTAAATAACAGGCGTATACACATACACATAAGCATATCTATTTCTTTCATTCATACATTTCAAATTTCAGTTTCTGTTATACCATTTTCTTGGCTAGCTACCTACTCTTATTTATCTAACAGATGTTTTCTTTTACTGCACTGTATTTTAGCAATAGTACAGCCATATTTTCTGAACAACCCACCTCTCCTGTAGCATGCACCATTGACAAACTGTAATAAAAAAAAGAAACCTAAGGTAGCTTGTGTCCACAGTCCCTTCCTTCTCATCATCATCAGCCCCACCTTGTTTCCCATTTTTCTACACGGGGTCGGGGTATCTTGTTAACTGTCACCATCTCTCTCAATTCAATGCCACACTTCCGCCTTCTTTGACACTCATACCTATCTGTCGCAGGTCTTTTTCACACAATCCAGCCACTGCTTTGCTGGACATCCTTGTTTCCTCTTACCTTCTTCCTGTCTCTCCCAAATCTTCTTCACCAGATTGTCTTCTGCTTTTCTGCATGTGTCCAAACCACCGTAATCTGTTCTCTTCAATCTTATCTGCAATTAGAGCTACTTTGGCTTTTGCTCTTATGTCATTTCTTCGTCTGTCCCAGTGTGTATCCTACCACCCTTCTCAGGCACTTCATTTCCATCACCTCTAGCTTCTTGAACTGTTCTGCCTTTACTGCCCAGGTTTCTGTACCATACAGTAGTACTGGTTGCACCACTGTCTCGTGCACCTTACTTTTCAGCTTCTTTGCCATTCTTCTATCATAGACTATACCTGACACCCTATGCCAGTTGGCTGCAGCCCCTCTCATTCTAGCTTTGACCTCTTCATTCAGACTTCCCTTCTCCTCAACCATCCCTCCCAGATACTTGAAGCCGTTTACCTGTTCCACTATCTTCCCCTCTATCTCTGTTCTCAGCTTCTTCTGATTTCCCCAGTTTGCTGCCATTACCACAGTCTTATCTGTGCTTAGTTTCATCCCATGTGCCTTCAGTTTTGCATTCCATTCTCCTAACTTTGCTGAAGTTCTAGCTCAGAGTCTGCCTGTAATGCCACATCATTTGCATACAGCAACTTTGTTGATCTGTCCCCTCCAACCTGTTTGCTAATGTAGTCCATCACCAGTATGAACAGCAGTGGGCTCATACATGAACCCTGATGTACACCCATTCCCACTGGGAACCCCTCTGTGAGGCCGAACACTGTTCATACTTGAGTCATCGGGTCCTTGTACATAGCCTGCACTAATTCTACCAATGTTTCTGGGACTTCGAACCACCACAGTACTGCCCAGGTCAGCTTTCTTGGGACCTTGTTATGTGCTTTCTCCAAGTCTACAAATGCCCAATTGGATTCTTTCCATATCTCTAGCTTCTTTTCAACTGTCTCACTGCAAATATTGAGTCAGTTGCACTACATCCTGATCTGAATCTGAGCTGCTCATCTCCCTTCCTTTTCACCAGTATATAAAATATCCCTTAGTTCCAGACCCTCCCCCCAGAATTTCAAGAGATTCTGACATCTGCACCCATAATTTATGCATAGTACTTCAGGTTCACAAAGGCTTACTGCACTGCAGACATCTTTACTTGCAAGGTTTCTGCTTTGCTGAAAGTCTGAGTGATTCAGGGGATGCTCTCCCACTATAGCTTTGTGCAGACATTGGCCATGCTGAGGACAGCCGTCTTGCTTGATGAAGCCATATGTAAAAGTGGCAGTCCAGGTGCATGGCTAATTTAGCCATCTGCTGCCTCATAGAAATAGATCATTCACTAGTTTACATGGGAGAATTATTCCAAGAGAATTGCTTTACTGAGTTATTTTTCTCGTGGGAAGGAAAAACGGTATGCCATCTTATAATGGCATATACTGATTCACTCCAATGGATAGTTTATTATTTATATCACAACTACAGACATGTACCTCAGAGCCATCTGTGTGTGCATGTGTCTCTGTGGGTATGTTTGTGGACATGTGTGTGCATGCCTGTGGGTATGTTAGTGGACATGTGTGTGCATGCCTGTAGGGGCACTAATGTTGCTGCATAAGGTGTGTGTGTGTGTGTGTGTGTGTGTGTGTGTGTGTGTGTGTGTGTGTGTGTGTGTGTGTGTGTGTGTGTGTGTGTGGTTGTTTTTATGTGGATATGTGTGCTGTTTGGGAGATGCCCTTGCAACCACAATGCTTGAGCTAGTAGGGAGAACACTAATGTACTCAAGTCTGACAGCATAGTGTTTAATTCAGAAACATGGTAATTATCTCCTAATGAGATGTCTGTCTGTAATGCTCTACCATTTCTCTGAATCAAAGATAATCAACGTTACACTAATTAGCAATCCAAAGTTACCATTTAGTACTGGTGGTGATAATCTCTTTGAATCCTAGGTCATAACTACCAACCTGTAGCAAAAAAGTTTTAACCATACTCTATCCCCCGTACTACATTCCAAGATCTTCCCCACTCCCCCATTAGAACACTGTTCTCTGCATTTCTCCACCACTTTCTCCTGGTTTTCTGGTACCATCCATTCTGACCCAAAGCTAGTTGTTCTGAGTACCACTGATTAAATCAGCAACTGTAGTGCTGAGCCCAAAATGATAACAGGGTATGGATAACACTTACAGATTTAACTATCAAATAACTTCTAGAAGACGTCAAGTTAAAAGTTATTTAAGACGGTCATAAAGCAAGCATACCAGAGATCTAACAACAAGCATCAGAAAAAAAGCCCATCATTTTGAATGTGTCAGCGAGTACTGCGAGGGTATAATTACATGCAGGAGGTATCATAAAGTTAATTTGCATTCTAGGCACCATTACTAGAAGTTGTATGAAGTGCAAGTCTTTAGCATCCCAAATGTGCCCAGGATAGAAATCATAATGTTACTGGCTATGCTGTATGTTGGCTGGGGAGAATGGAGCAGTGTAGGAATTATTACAACTGCTGAGGTGCTTACAAAAAGTAGCGCATACACTTGACATTCTCAGAGGTGCTGCTTTTCATAGTATAGATACAGACAGCATACTTCACAACATGAAGTTCTGTGCATGATTCAAGAGATGATACAGGACTCATGGCTTTTGCTTCAGTGAGAAATGGATGTCCACATGGGAGAGTAGAAGCCCATACTGACATGATGGGTTCTATGTGTTTGAGAAGTGCTTCAACATCCTAGGTGGCATATCTAAGAGCTTTGTCCCAAACAGTAAAATGACCCAGGAATGAGGGACAAAAATAAAGGTTATCAAATTCATGACCTGGCCTTGCAAAATATCAAAGAAGATAATCAGGCAGACTCCATTGCTAAGAAGGATGTCAGGGTAACCAACAGTGGACAGGCAAAACAGAAATGGTATTAAATGCATGAATGAAGTAAATAATAGCAAGACAAAAAGTAAACCAGAAGGTACTAAAGCACAAATGTATACAGTCTAGAGAAAAAAAGCTACCTGACCTATTGGCTTTGATGCCCAAGTAATGTTTTCATGTTGGGGCAATAATAGAGACACGTCACAGAAAGTGACTGGGGTGTGAACTTAACAGGCTTGAAAGTTTATAAGTAGAAACAGACAAGGTAATACAGAAAAAAGTATAGCCCTATCTATAGTGGAAACAAGTCAACATGCAAACAATGATATAAATGAGAAGGAGATGAGGTGTACACCAGTAACCAAAGGAGATGAGGTGTACACCAGTAACCAAAGGAGGTGAGGTATACATGAGTAACCAAAGGAGGTGAGGTGTACACCAGTAACCAAAGGAGGTGAGGTGTACACCAGTAACCAAAGGATATGAAGTCTACACCAGTAACCAAAGGAGATGAGGTGTATATTAATATCCAAAGGAGATGAGGTATACAGTAGTAACCAAAGGAGATGAGGTCTACACCAGTAACCAAAGGAGATGAAGTCTATACCAGTAACCATAGGATGTGAGGTGTACATTAATATCCAAAGGAGATGAGGTGTACACCGGTAACCAAAGGAGATGAGGTGTACACCGGTAACCAAAGGAGATGAGGTGCACACCGGTAACCAAAGGAGATGAGGTGCACCAGTAACCAAAAAGGGGTGAGGACTACACCGGTAACCAAAGGAGATGAGGTCTACACTGGTAATCAAATGAGATGAGGTGTATATTAGTAACCAAGGAGATGAGGTATGTACCAGTAACCAAAAGAGATGAGGTCTACACCAGTAACCAAAGGAGATGAGGTATACACCAGTAACCAAAGGAGATGAGGTATACACCAGTAACCAAAGGAGATGAGGACTACACCGGTAACCAAAGGAAATGAGGTCTACACTGGTAATCAAATGAGATGAGGTGTATATTAGTAACCAAAGGAGATGAGGTATGTACCAGTAACCAAAAGAGATGAGGTCTACACCGGTAACCAAAGGAGATGAAGTGTACACAAGTAACCAAAGGAGATGAGGTGTACTCCAGTAACCAAAGGAGATGAGGAATACAGCAGTAACCAAGAAGACTGGAAAAATATTCATGTTAAACACATGGGTATTGTACAGTGATCCCATCATCATGAAATTTGTAAGAAACTGAAGGATACCAAAAGACAGGGGAAGTCGTTTTGATAGGAACCAATGGCAGATCCAGTACAAAACACAGTAATTCTTTAGTGCCCTTCAGATTGCAGGACTCAGATAGGCAGTATGATATTTTTTCATCATCACCAGCTAACCATGAAGCCACATCTACTAGCCCAATTTTCCTTGCCTGCAAGTTCCATCCTGTCTTGCTATTCCTGCACTGGAAGGGTCTCCCTACAAGGAGACCTCTTTCTCTGCAGAAGTCTCCTACTATTTATCCAGGCTGTGTTGGTTTTGGTACATGCTACACAAGTTATTGAGATAGGATGAGAGCAAAGCTGCCATCCTTCCATGAGGCTCATCCACAGATGCAAACATCTCTCTGTGGACCAGGCAAGCAGTGGGGTGGTCATGTTGAGTGCATGTCCCACCACCAATTGTTGGGCAGTCAAGCCTTTGTCTGTTCCCTGTGCCCCCCCCCCCCCCATTAATTTGAGTCCTTGTCTTCATCAGCATTCATTGGATCCTACCTTGCACAGTGATTCTCCTCCCAAGATAGGCACCCTCACCAATGCTGCATCAGGGTCCTGAGCTGCTAATCAAACACAGGTCACCTAGGCTGTAATCAATGTTGTATCCCTCTATGCCACCTGAACTGCTAACGCCAGTGCAAAAATTTAACTTTTTTATTTCTTAACAAGATAAGCCCTCTAGGAATGTGTACATGCACCTCTTTTCAGAGACAGTTCAGGAGTTCTATTTGATTAAGTGATTTTTCTTAAAGTCATTCTCTTTGCAACTGGAAACTGTAGGAATCAAACACAGAGTGCCATGATGAAGTTTATTAACAACTCACAGTTGTAACCCTCTGTGCTAAATAAACAGACATGAAAAAAAGTGAAACCTTGCAGCTGGCAAGTGAAAATCCCAGATCTGGAATCAGACAGATATTGGGAAAAAATTGTTATCAGATAATGCAGTCTAGCATTAGCTTAACCAGAGATCCCATTAGTCTAAACTGGGAGTTCATATGGATAGCCCTTGACATAAAAATGAGTGGTGTTTCATAAAAGCTCTCACAACTACAAACAAGTCAGCATCACAAATTTCAGAAAACTATAAATCTAGATGGAGGAGGCATAGCACAGTAGCATTTAAAGCAAAGCGAAAGTAGAAGTCCTAGTATCAAAGACTAACAATGAGGAAAAGATAACCAGTTTAGTCAGGAACATAAAACATATTGATACATAACAGAGCATACAAAGAAAAGGAAACAATAATTACATGAAAGGATGTAGGCATAGATTCATAATAGCAAGGTACTACCGAGCAAATCTAGAGTTTCTCAACTAGGTAGCCATGGTTATAGACCATAATGTGAGCTTTGTGTTTGTTTCCCTGTTACATATTCCATCATTTCATGCCGGTAACATGCAATAAGTTATTGTAAAAATGTAGAAGGAGGAGGGTGCGTCATGTGATGACAGACTTGGTTAAAACTGGCTAGATAATGATGAATGTAGAATGTACTGCTACATAATTCATATATAACAACTCTCACTCTCTCACTCTCTGTCTTGAAAAGGTGTTACCACAGGTATATAAAATAATCTTAGAAGAAAGAATGGTTATGGGTTCTATTGTGGTTCTTTTTCATTTGTTTATACCTGTACAGCAGCTTGAAGGAAAAGTCTGTGCCAGTGCTACTAAAAGAAGTTAAATACCTGGGCTGTTAAATGTGAAGGTTTATTAAGAATAAGAAAAGCCTTCACAACACAGTGGCTTCATTGTCTAAGTAAGACATTGCAGCTACCTGATGTGCATACGCTGTAGGTCTTCACTTAAAAGTATGACTTGTTTTTGTTTTTCTTTTGTTTCAGTAGTTTTTGTATTCTTCAAGAGAGAGGGAGGTTGGTATGTGCAATTCTAAAAATCATTTCTATCCTGGATATACGGCTGCTTGTGAGCAGTAATTGAAGTTACTGCAGTCCCAGTCTGTTTCCATTTATACATCAACATTATTTAAGTAAACTGCATGTTAGTGCATTAATTTCTTATGGTGAGACTTTTACTCATCTGTTTGCAGTCCTGAGACAAAGGTACTTTCTATTAGCTGTGGCTAAAATGCTTCATTTTCTGCTCTATCGATGGAAGGTCATATAGGTTAATGCTGCTTTCTCTTAATTACGATCTTTGCAGAAAGGGAAGTAAAGAGTATTATGATGAGAAAGAACTGTGCAAGGGAAGTGCAAGCAGTGCATAGTGTAAAGGATCACACATCATAGAACAGACTCTGCAGTATATTGCACACCATAAAGAGACGCGTAGAGTTTTGGGTCTGTTAAACATGCTAGGATGCTCAGTGTTTAAATTCCTATCTTGGTCTGATGCAAATTTACATCAGCCTGTAATGAAAACTTAGGGCCAGATTTCAAAAGACTTGCTCTCAGACTACGTCACTTTCTCCGAAAGGAAGTGCTTTGGAATCTGCCCTCCCCCACCCCAGTGTAAGCCTGTTTATAGATAGGCCTGACACTGAAGTAAGTCACTTACATTACAAGTCTTTCAGAATCAGGGCAGACTTGCACCAGAGTAAGTCACTTACACTGACAGCAAGTCTTTTGGAATCAGGCCGATAATGTTCTGGAATGAGAAACAGTTATTATCCTAGTTGCTTCAAAGTAACCAGAATATTTCTACAAGACACTGCATTCTGTCTGCGTTTTAATGTGTTTCCTAAACATTGCAGTGCACTGGCTGCAGACGGCGGCCCTTCCATCTGCCGTTGTGGAACAGCTTACATCACTCCACCTAAGTACATTGGCAGGTGTACCACAAAGTGGCTTTCTGCAGATGTTGTTGTGCTGTCAACTTACCACACTCTTTACAGCTGGTATTCTTCTCCAGGCCATTAGATGAACCGAATGCTATTGAACAGTTTCCAGCAGTTTCTGTTTATTATGCTTCCACTTGCTCAGTGCTAAATGGATTGCACTGTGGATGACCAAGCATTGTCTAGTCTTTGCTTTGTACTATCGTCCTCCTCATCATAGCAGGGCTGATGGCTTATGTATTACAAAAATTTCATATGCTTATTTGCAGTGAATCTAAACCCGGCCAGAATGTATACTTTGAGAATCTGTAGGATGTACATGCCTTCCTCTTTTCATAGCTTTAAAATTGTTCAACTTGCTCTGCCAGAGTATAAATAATCTGAGCAGAAATTAATCCACATTTCCACTTCAAACTTGTGTGCATCTAGGTCTCGAAAATTAAACTTGTCTTGTTTTATTGTTTACAAGTCCATTATTATATGTGGCTAATTTATAATATTTAAATTATGTGCGTACCCTGACTGTTGCAAAATGAATTAGGACTCCAGCAGACAGACTTGCTGCACAACTACCTGGTCTCAGTCTATTCACTTGTCCATCAGGACTATCATGTCATGTCTGTTTTGTTGTTTCATGCACCAAAAACATTTCAGATTATCTGTTCTCTTGCTTGGGTCTTGGGTCCTTTTCACTCAGATATTAGTAATGTTGGTTAAATTTAACTGAAATTTAAAAGCACTGCAATACTGCATGTGTCCTGTGCTGCTCCTCTGTTCTAGAATGTAGAAAACACTGCTACAGAATTCATATGCAACACCTCCCTCCCTCTCTCTCTCTCTCTCTCTCTCTGTTTTGAAAGGTGTTGCCCCAGGTAGTAATGCTGTGTCCATACACTAAAACACAATCACCTATCAGAACCTAAAATTGAACAGTACAGCCATCTCTTATTTTCTCTTTTGCCATGTTCCCTGCGCACATTTGATGTTATTGTCCCTTCACTTTTAAAAGGGGCTTTGATGGATATTTGGCCAGGTACACTTACGTTTCAGCACAGAGAAGAATCTGTTGAACTTCACTAGAGCCATTAGAACAAAATATTATTACTAAACATGTGAACCCAAGGACAGTTTCTACAGTACCAGAAATAAGCCATAAGTCTAATGTTCACCACATAATTAATTATGATATATGCTATAGCACAATACCAAACCAGAATGGGCCAAACCTCTGTACAGCTATGATCATACAGATGGCCATACCAATAAATGCCAGTCGTATAAGTAAAAATTCCTTAAGCTGTTTGTACTGATTTAAGATGAAGTCCTAGACATTGTCATAGCTATAGAAACCATGTTTACTTAGAATGACAACTAAACTATTTGCTTACCTTGGTTCACAGTTTACAGAAGTAACTTGAGAAGAAAAAGACAAGTCTCTACACAAGACAGGAAAATGAGTCAGCAGACCTGATGAGCAACCATGGATGGGATGAAGCAATGTAGGCAGTCGGCGATATGGAGGGATGCTACAGTCATAGAATATGTTTGAAAGTCTGCAGGCCAAGAATAACAATGAAGCAGGAAAATGGCAGGACTCCTTACACTGTCTGATCATAGAGATATAGGAAGTATTTGGGGTGCACTGAAACCTGCCAAGGGGAAAAGAATTTGGTCAAAAGGTGAAGGAAGATGGGCAAAGTTTTTTTTTGGCATTTTCCTCCCCGTGTCTTACAACCATCAGCACTGCTGTTTAATGATTAACCCATTCGCTCCTCATGAGCCAGAACCAGTCTCAGGGAGGGCATCAGACAGGCAGACACACATCAGGCATATCCACTTAGCCCTAAGCCCACCAGAGAGAGGCTGATGAAGGGCCAGCAATGCATTACCTTATGTGCCTGCATTCTCATTTACATGTGCAATGAAGAATATCATGAGAACATAGGATGGCAGTGCCAACCAAACAATCCCAGCACATGTGCTGCGCACTGTACACATCTTTAATAGGTTCCCACATGCTAGTGCCCCATAGAATCAGCTACCTATTCCCACCCTCCCTCATTTATTCCTCCAGCATGCAAGTCACTAGTTGATCCTGGGTTGTCTTTATCTCAGTCAGAACTTTATCCCTCTGCATCACAGAGCTAGCCTGAATGCGTACTTCTGCTCTAGTTTCACAAAATAGTGTAATGGAAAAGCACTCATACCAGACAACAGGTAGCATCTAGTAAGATGTATTTTATCTGAACCCATTCAGTGGTGCAAGGCTCGTGAAAATCTTTAAAAAAAAAGCTAGATAAATAAGAAAATAGGATCAAAAGGAATTTTCTCCCTTTATTAAGGGCACTAGTTGAAAAATAAAGCCTCTTATAAAACCCTTTAACAAATCACTGGAAGCCAAAGTGCACCCTACAAGACTTGAGGATGGTGGATGGTTATGACCAGTTTCAAAAGAGGGGCTACAAGGGTCATTCTAAGGGGATCCAATATTTGTCTGCCTGGGATGACATGATCGACAAACCATGATGCTTTGCCAGAGATGGCCTGCACCTGTCACCCTTGGGATTCTGGATACTGGCTAAGGTTCTTGCAACCCCTATACTGCCTTTTTTAGGCAAGGTTCAAATTACAAATTCACCACCGTAAAGGGTACAAGCAAGCAAAATCGGAGGGTAATGCTACTCAATGCTAGAAGTCTAAACCTCAAAATGCACTCACTTGAGGCACTCCTTAAAATGGAGAACATCGGCATCTGTGCAGCAACAGAGACCTGGTTCTTAGCTCCAGAGAGCACCCCTGCATTACCAGGCTATAATTCATGCCACACCTTTTGGCCACCTAACCTGGACCGAAACACTAAAGACAGAGGCGTGTCCATATTCATTAAGGATATCCACACCTCCAGGCTAGTTGCTCAGTATAATGCATCCGAGATTATCCAAGTGCAACTAACTCTTGGCAAGACTGCAATCCAAACTGTAGCTTGCTACAGATGCCCCACCATGCCCCAGGATTCCCACTCCTCATTTTTTGATACACTGGAAAATATTAGGGTACAACCTAACACCCTAATAATGGGTGATTTCAACTTCCCCACCATTTATTTATTATTTTTATTTTACATTTGTTGACTGGGCTAGTCTAGCTGGATATATGTCCATTTTCAGTAGAGGCCCGGGGAGAAAAGCTCCACATAGAAGACTTACACAAACAGTACATTAAACATTAATTACAAGAATCTTGTGAGATGATAACATGTGTTCCAAGGTAACAAAAACATATAAAAATTATTATTATTATTTATTTTTTTTTTGTGCTACGAGAAGAGGGAGAAGGATTTACCCCCCCCCCCCCCCACCCCCCCATAAGGGAAACCACTGTAAAAATTTCTCCAAAGCACAATGGCACTAAATATACAGAACCAACTGATATTCCCAACATCTTGGCAGATAGGTTCAGTGCTAACTTTACCCCCCTCTCATCCCCTAAAGGGCCCATCTGTACACTGGAAGAATACAAAGTTCCTGTAATCACAGCTGCACAGGTAAAAAACACACTCTCCAAAGCCAAGAACACAGCATCTATGGGACCTGACAACATCCCAGACTGCATTCTACATGAACTACAGAACAGACTGGCACCCCCACCTAAGTACCATGTTCAATCATAGCCTCTCCTCATGCTTTGTGCCCACTAAATGGCGCACAGCGACAGTTATCCCACTCCACAAAGGGGGAGCCACCATGGACCCTGGGAACTACCGCCCCATTAGCCTAATGAGCCTGGTCTGCAAGGCCATGGAATGGAACATCCTTAGAACTTATAAACAAAGACATTGGTAATCTTCAAACTCTGGACCCCACCCAGTCTGGGTTTGTAAAAGGCAGATCCTGTCTCCTAAACCTGTTTGACTTCTTTGAAGCAGTCACCAAAGGAGTAGACGAGGGTAAGGTGGTTCACACAGCCTCTCTAGTTCTGGCCAAGGCTTTTGACACCACCCCCCACTCTGGAATTTTAGATAAACTCACTAAACTAGGCATAAATCCCTATGTCACAAGATGGGTTGCCAACTGGCTCACTGACAGAACCCGCACTGTGAAAGTAGCAGACTCCAAATCCGACATCAGACCAGTGACAAGTGGAGTACCACAGGGTTCAGTCCTGGGTCCTCTCCTGTTTAGTATCTACTACTCAGAAGTACAGGTTAACACAGAAGGTCTTTGGCTAATGAAGTTCTCAGATGACTGCAAACTAGGAGCCATAATCAAAACTCCTAACGATGTGGACATCTTACAAAAAGGCCTCACTGAGACAGATGCCTGGTGTCAAAGCCATGGTCTCATGTTTAGTGCCAAAAAGTGCATTGTCATCCCTTTTGGTAAAAACTCTGTACCCATGAACTACCACATAGGCGGTAGTCTACTTAACACAGAAAATGTGATAAGAGACCTTGGGACACAGGTGGACAGTAGTCTCTGCTTTGATAATCACATTGCCACAGTAGTCAGGAAATCCTTATATGTGGCACACCTCATCACAAAAGGTTTCTCATCCAGGAAAAAAGAGGTTATTGTTCCCCTCTACTCATCACTCATTAGAACCATTATAGAGTACAACGCCCCTTTTGGTATGTACCTCACAAGACATCTACAACAACTGTATAGGCCGCAGAAATACCTCACAAAGAGGATTACTGGCCTCAAACATATGCTCTACGCAGACCATCTCAAAAAACTCCAGCTTTACTCCATCGCATATCACCTACTCAGGGGCAATCTCTGTCTAACATACAAAGCTATGCAAACCCAGAGCTGTTGGAAATGCTCCACTTAAAGAAATCCCAGTTCCTCCGAGCTACATGCTGTAGGGACCTAAACCTTGTCACCACAATAAACAGAACATGCTGGAAGGATAGATTCCTGTCCCAGAAACTTCCCATACTCTGGAACAAACTACCTATCTATGTCAAACAAAGCACCTCATTAGCACTCTTCAAGAAAAATCTTGATGATTGGATTGGAGATAGGAAATTCACCCCGGGGATCACTTCCGTGGCTCTGATCAACAGGGGCACAGGAAAATAATTTTCTTGGGTGGCAAAAGCCAGGGAACCTTTTGACTAGGCTTATATAGGCCCTAGGGCCAATAGTCTAGTACCTACCTACGAACCTATGAAGAAACAATAGAAAAATACTGAACATATAGCTTGAGCTTCGTGGTATAGAAATAGGATGGAACCATTATGAAGGACAGACTGCATTGCCTAAAGACCAGATAACTGATTACCATGGTATAGATAATGCCATGCAAAACTGGCAAAACTGATCTGTAACAGATTCAGAAATTTACAAAAGAGGGGTGCACATTTAGCTGGATAAATTGTGTTTGTGTGCATATGTGTGTTTAGAAGACAGAGAGACATACAGACAGACATCTCAGAAGCAGCAAACTTTGACTTGTTTAGTGCTGTTTACTATTGCTATATTGTAGAGGAATATTATTTGACTTGCTGACTAAAGTTATGCTGCAGGAATGTTGATTATTAAGACCTTAGCAAGGCATCTGACCTAGTAACACAGAAGCGTAATGGAAGAACAAGTCTTTTAGTGGGTATAGAGTCAGTCAGCTGCCTATCAGATCACAAAAAGTAGTGCTAAGTATTGCTTGCCGAATGAAGGCTATAAGGAGCCATGTTGGTCCGTGGACTGCAGTTAGGCCTGCAGCAAATAGATAGATATGCAGTTGTGGAGAAGAGAAAATCATATTGGTAAAACTGCTTGCTTGGCATGATATATGGCAGCTTAGACAGACTATCTAGAAATACAAAGTAATGCATCTTTAAAGACAAAGTTGGGGAAAGACTACACACTGAGCAAAAAAGTGCCAACAGCTGCACGTGAGGAGAGAAGCTGTTTGTTTCAGAAGCATCTTGATAAAAGCCCATTTTTAAAAAGTGTTAAGAAATACTATGGGGTCTTGAAATCTGTAGGGGACTTTTTACCAACAAGAAGGTTGTATTTCAACATATGCAAAACTGCCTTATGAGGAGTCTGGGCAGTTCTCACTGTCCATTCTCTGCAAAGACATGAATGGGATTGAATTTGTTACACCAAGTTAGCACATGATTTGCACCAGAAGTCTTTTGAGGAGACATTTTTGGAACTATGATACATAGGCTAGTGCAAAGAAGAAAGGGAAAAATATTTATTTATACATTAAATAACTAGGTAGTTGGGTTGGTCCAAGGTATCCTCTCTGACATGATCCAGGTCAGAGGCAGTAAAATATGCACAAAACTACAACTATGCAGTAACTTAATACAGACTGAAATGCACAACAGAGACATTCAGGTATTTTAAATAGATCTGTAGCAAATAAGAGACCAACATCATTAGCATAGAATACTGCATACAGGGAGCTGAAATTTGGAAATAGAGGGATGACTCCAGGAGGATGTACTGTTAAGTGAAAGGAATAGAGATGCCTGTAAATGTTTCACACAAATGGTTATGGATTCAGTAATAGTGTAAGAACTCCAGATGTCATGAGCCAAAAATAAAGGTGTACCAAAGAGGAGGATAAGTGGGATGGCTAAGAGGCAGGCTGTGTGGACCAAGCATGCCTTAATTTGTGGTCATTTCGAGAGGTATTTATAAATGCAAGCACACTGGACAAGGCCACCTTACACAGCCTTGCATAGTATACATGCCAAAAGGGAATCTAACAAGTTTGCTGCTCTGCAACTAAACAGCTCAGGGAGTGCTCGATATTTTGGAGCCATACAAATGTAGAAGTCTATGAGCATTGCTTGTATAAAGTAGACCCCTGTGTGTCACAATGGGCAAAGCTTGTAGCAGTTCCCTGTTTGTCAAGATGGGCTTAGCTTGTGTAAAGTAGACCACTGTATGTCATGATGGACATAGCTTGTATAAAGTGGACCCCTGTGTGTCATGATGGGCATAGCTTATAGTAGACCCCCTGTGTGTCATAAATTGCATAGCTTGTGTAAAGTTGATCCCTGTGTGTCACGATGGGCATAATTTGTGAAAACTAGACCCATGTGTGTCATGATGGACATAGCTTGTATAAAGTAGACCCCTGTGTGTCACAATGGGCATAGCTTGTGTAAAGTAGACCCCTGTGTGATGGACAACTTTTCTATTTCAAAAGTTGCACAGTATGGTAACTAGTACCCATCTTCGGATCAGGCCACAGAAGCGTTCTCAGGCTTTAACCACATTGTACTCATGGTATTCAGTAGGAAATGAGTAGCATACTGTAGTACATGTGTTTCCCAAGCAGAGTGGGCTGCACTGCCTGAATTCAATGCCACAAGTGCTTCAAGTAGGCAAATCATAGACATTTGCTGCAGCATTTAATGGGAATGCAGCAACTTGCAAATTATGCAGATCTCTGAATCCCATTTTTTCTAAATAATTCAACTCTGCCGTAGTGAACAGAAAGCTTTGTGCTGCTGTGGTGAACTTTTATGAACACCTCCCTTTAAGTGTGTTTCTGTGTTAAAACCATCACCCAGTACCATTGCATCAGAGTAGCCTGCTCACTGGACAGAAGAATTGGTCAGTGTGCGCTTGTGATGAGGCATTGACAAATGAAGGGCACACATTGGGATAGCCTGTGCACCTTGCAGATGAACGGTCAGTGTGTCAGACAGCAGGACAATTTGTGCAGCCTGGCAGTGCTGCAGCTTATGTCCTTGTTTAGCAGGCAAACAGCAGACCTGTAGCACAGACTGCAATATGCACTGGGGCCATACATCGACTGCACAGTTGCCAGCATACCCATGTGGTAATAATGTATCTGGCATAGGAGAATATGTCTGAACTGTGTATATGCTTACATATCGCAATACCCCTCAGCATGCACACTTGTATATACTTATGTATGTATGTACGTGTGCATGTGTGTATGCATGTGTGTGCTGCAGGTGTGGAAGAAACTATGCAGTCTAGATGACACTGTGTGAAGGGAAGCACAATTCAATGTCTTCTTTGCCTTCATTTGCTTCATTGGGCATTTTTGTTTATAGCAGCTGACAGTTACATGTCATTGTATTTTCATACTGTATACCTATTGCCACTGTTAAGAAGATGCCAGTAATGGCAGAAGTGCAGTCCATGGTTCACAGTCTGAGTCATTTTCTAACAACTAAGCTCCAGCAGGAGCAACCTGCAGGGGATAAAGCAGAGAGCCTTGCTTTCAAATGGCTCCATGTAGAAGTTAATTTTATGTCATGATCTGTTAAGTTCCATCTTTGCACTGTATTGCGTATAGTTCCCCATTTGTGATTATTCACATAAATGGCTTAGTTGTTGTGTAAGTGTGCATGTGTATGTGTGTGCATGAGTATGCATGTATGTCTGTGTCTATATCTATATATATATATCTATATATATATATATATATCTATATATATATATATATATATATATATATATATATATATATATATATATGTATGGGTCTACTACCAGAGATCGAAATTACACTATTTCTAAATTCTGTAGTAGATGCCCACTAACGCGAAAGTGCACTTCACCGAAAGTGCACTTTCGCAAACATCACTAGAATGAACAGGCAATGTCCTCCACTGTGGTGTGGTAGCCACGAACCTTAGGGTTAGGACTTGGGTTAAGGATAGTGGATAGCCCTACTAGTTATCCAGTATCCTTAACCCAAGCCCTAACCCTAAGATCCGTGACTACCGCACCACAGTGGAGGACATAGGTTTGTGACTACTGCACCGTGGAGGATTTACAGTTTCCTCCACTGTGGTGCGGTAGTCATGAACCTTAGGGTTAGGGCTTGGGTTAAAGATAGTGGATATCCCTACTAGCTATCCACTATTCTTAACCCAAGCCCTAACCCTAAGGTCCATAATTATTTGCTCAAGTCGGGTTCGCGAAAGTGCACTTTCGGTTAAGTGCACTTTCGCGTTAGTGGGCATCTACTACCGGATTTCAAAACAGTGTAATTTCGATCTCATATATATATATATATATATATATATATATATATATATATATATATATATATATATATTTATGTATATATGGGTCCCTATCAGAAGGACAAAAGTTCACAAGAGTGAGCATCAAAAGACTGAATCAGAAACAGGGAAAACCTGGAAAGTCAAAAAACAAAAAAAAAAAAAAACACATCTATGTTTTTTGCAGGGGGGGCATGCACCCTGCACCCCAACACCCTCTGCTTATTATATATTAAAACTCCAAGATACCAAGATAGCACTACAGTGAGGTAAGGAGCAAATCCTCAGTCTCACACTGGACATCTGAGTGAACAGAAAACCACCAAAATATTATTCATCAGTATATATGTCTTCCTTGAATGGACTCAGCAGTGGAGAAAAAATACTACCTTTCATGTTGGCAGAAGCCTTCCAATGTGATCCAGGAGAGACCTACCACCTGCACTCCTGGCTAACTATAACATTCTGGTCCTAGGCTGCCATGGTTAATAGAAGTAATTAAATCTTCTGAGTTTTTGGCATGCCAGAGTTTTGTGGAGATTGCAGAGTAACTGCTTCTTTAAAGTTCGGGGAATGCTTGTTTACTACCTACTTCTACAGAACTGGTTTTGATGAGCTTTTCTGACACTATCTTTCTTTTCTTCAGATTTTACATGTCTTTTTCATCTTCTGACTAAATTTAAGTTAGCGCAATCAGTAGGACCACTGTATTCCTTAAGTTTACTTTTAGCCACACAACATGCGTGGAATTAGTCATGTAATTGTTAAGAACAACAGACGTACTCTTCAACAATGTATGATTCAGTATGTTCAGGGGCGGCTCATGCTATTGGACTGCAGGACTGCAGCCCTCCTAGCTGTGCAGACCCCAGCTGTAAAACTGTAAAATAAAACAAAAAAGAAAAATAAATAAATAAAAATAAAAGAAATAAAAACGTGAGTCCCGGAACATCGCTCAAACAGCATTCGGACTGCTGGTGAACCAGTCTGGAGGATGCGCACAGAATCCAGACTGTCTCCACCAGCAGTCCGGAGTATGAATACAACATTCAACTCCAAATTTTCCCAGCAGTCTATGCAGTTACAACTGCATAGACTGTAAGGGGATCGGACTGCAATGTCCGCAGGCAGGAAGGGCAGGATCAGAGTAGGAATTACTCGGCGGATGTAGCGCAGGCTTTATTCTGCATGGAAAGGACTTAGTTACAGCAGCTTTTGCCTCACAAAGGAAGAGATGTATTTGGCATGGAAAGCAGCTTTGGCTCAGGTAGGGTGTGTGTAAAATGCCCCAGTTGCTACATGGTGGTAGGTAGCAAATAAGGCTTGAACCCTGTACCTTGAGGCCAAGGGGCAAGAGCTTGAATTCCCTACCCACCACCATTTATAAAAATGTGCAGATTTTTGCCTCAAATTTGTTCTGTTCCTCATAAAATCTGTGGTTTCTGTATTTTTGTTTCTTAACACACTCAGTAGTGCAGTGGTGCAGTGGTAGCATTGTTGCTTGACAGCTACAGGTTGTCTGGTTTGATTCTTGGCTGGGGTGCCTTCTTTGTGGAGTCTGCATGTCCTCCGTGAGTTTGGTCTGGTGTCCTCCCATTTTACAAAGATGTGTTTGGAGTGTTTCTGCAGAAAATTGGCTTTTGTTCCAAGTCAGACTTTCCTGGTTAACAAATGTTAAATAAAAATGACAAGCATTTGAATTTCAGACTTTATATTCTTCAGAAAGTACATGGTAATGTAAAATCTATTATTATAGAAATTTTCTAAGTTTTTAAGATGGATATTTGAAATTTGTCCCTGTTTTGGGACTGTATTCCCACATTATTGGCTTTGTCCAGGTTTTTTGTGCCAAGGTTGAGAGCTATGGTGAGAACTGAATTCACTGAATATGTTTGGAGGCTGTATTCCCCCATTATCGGCTTTGTTCAGGTGTTTTGTGCTAAGATGTTGACAGCTACGGTGAGACCTGAATTCACTAAATGGTATCCATTTAAGTTTCAGTCTTCCTCTTTTTCATAAAACAGATGATTTGGCATAGTGGTATGCTGCTCGGACTATTTTGCACAGGGTCCTGGGTTCAATACTTGGCAGTGAAATTTATGGTGGTAACACAGCATTTTATTCTAACAACTTTCCAACATTATATAATCAAATGTTTAAAATGTGTCCCTGTTTTTGGTCTTTTGCCCCCCCCCCCCTAAATTTTGGCTTTTTCCAGAATTTTTGTGTTGCAAAGTTCAGAGATACAACTGAGTGTCAAGTAGATTTTACAAGAAGCTGAGAGCTGCAGGGGAACAAATGTTTAGTGCTGCTTATGCTGGGTCTGCTTGCATTGTTAATAGCATAACAGGTAGTTTACTTGCTTTTGATTCAGAAGGCTGTGGGTTCTACTCCCACAGTAGATAAATGCATTGCTGATACTGTATTGTATTGTAAAGGGGGTGGATGCTGCAGTCCTTTTTGGTGAAGATACCTAGTAACTATATGAACGTGTTATCAGTTTGCAACTATATGAATGTGTTATCAGTTTGCCATCCATTCCCTATTGCAATATTACTAGCTTATCGTTTTTTAATGCAACATAGGCAATTTATTCCTCAAGGGCAACATGCACTTTATTTGTAGATGAAACAATGAAATATAAAGTTGTTTGCTAGCAGCAACCTCTTCATTAGTTACAGATTTCTTTAATGTGGAATTATTTAGATGACTTTTACTTATTCAGAGATTGTGCATATTTACTGATGCTGGTGGACTGTAGACATTTGAGTAGACTTTTATGATAGAAATATTCTGAATTGGGCAGTTTTGTCATTATTGGTGCATGCATTTTGTTTCATTGTTTACTGGAAAAATGTTCAAAACAACAAATTTAAAATGCCCTCTAACAACTGTACTATATTGTACAAGGAATATAATTTAATACAATCAGGAAAGTGTATCAAAGAGCATGTGTAGGTTTCATGTGCAAGGGGTCTATGATTTGGAAAACAGCCCAAAGTTAATCTTTATCTACCACTGTCAAAATGCATTTTCTTTGAATGTGGGTTTCAATACTGTTTCAGTGAATATGAGTTTCAAGGGCAGAGAAGTTTTAATGCTAATAAGTCTGTTTTCATTGTGAGATGGCATTGCTTTGTTTAGCAGATGTTTTAGTGTTTGTGCTGTAAAATGCAAAATAAAACTTTCAAATGAAGTCCAAATCATTGTAGTACTAAGGCAGTATGCACATTAATGTTTATGGTAAATGGGGTGATATAGCCAAGTAATGGTTCATTGGAATGGCTGCAGGGGGAAGGCTCCATTCAACCATGATTTTGTGAGGGGGGAGGGCGGCAAACTCAAAGACAGACCCGGCTGAACTATACCTCTCAACTGTCCAGATTTTCACAGAATGAATAGATTTTTGCTTCTTATTTTTGGTTTGTACCTCACAAAATGTGTGGTTTTCTGGCAAATAATTTAGAAATTGTCACTAAATAATGGCAGACACTGACTTTCAGACTTCATAACCTTCAGAAAAATGCATGCTAAATCAAGACCTGTTATTCTATCAACTGTCTCAGTTTATACAACAATTTTTAGTACTGTTTATATGTTCCCCCAGTATATTTGGCCTTCTCCAGATTTTCTGCATTAACAGGTTGAGAAGTACATGCAAATAAATTGCTTTATAGAATTAGGCATATCGAAACCCCTCAATTGTCCCCAGTTTGGCTCAAAATGTTGCTCTTCCCCTAATAATCCCGCCGCAAAATGACAATTTTGGAAGAAAACATGGAGGGTTTACAATTAAGAAATAACTGTAATAATCAGAGTTATAGATTACTTTTATTTCAGAAATGCATGTAGATTCTTTTATTTTGTCAGCTGCTCAAGTTAGCAGTACTAATATTAAAAAAGTGTCCCTTCTTTGACAGGTTCCCAGCTGTATTGTGTGGCAATTTTATATTTTTGCATCACATTTTTGGTCCATTTTTCATAAAATTGTGTTTTTTTGGCAAATTAGTGGCAAATCATTAAAAACTGAAGTTAGAAAATAATGACAGACATTTGAGTTTCAGATTCATACCCTTCAGAAAAATTCATACTAATACAAGACCTACTATTCTATAATCTTTCTAAGTTTATAAGAGCCATATTTAAAAAGTGTCCTTATTTTTAGGCCTTTGTCCCACTTTTATGTATGGCTTTGTCCAGATTTCTTGCTCTGAGGTTGAGAGGTATGACAAATGTGTCAGAGCCATCACAGTCACCAGAGACATTTCAAATTGTGACATACTTGTTGCACCCCACTCCCCCATGTAGTGACTCTGTATGCATCCAAGCAAGGCAAGGAGCAGTTATGCAGTGTAAATGTGCAGAGTATCCCCCCATCCAAGGTAGACACAAATACTGCTTTTATTCTGTCCTTGATTTTGCAGAATGATCTGGTTTCTGTCATATTTTTATACTGTTGATTTACGCTTATTATTACTCAGAAAGTGCCTGTTGCTCTGTGTTTAAGTAGCAATGCTTTAATGACCATCAGGTAAGCTTGTCTGAGATTGTAAGCTTTAATAAGCATACTGTTAAAGAACTGCCAACATTGAAAGCCTTTCTGTTGTTGCCTTTCATAGAATACTTACATAATGTATAAGCCTTGGGTATTGAAATGCATATGACAGTATTTGTAATAAAGGGCAGGATTACATTATTTTAAGAAGCTCATTACATTTGTTGGAGACTTGCAGTCATCTTTACAGGCTTTACATGTAAACCAACCAGAATGACAATCTATCATGTGTGGCCCATTACCTGTACAATAATCCTTAAAGTGATGTATTTTGAGCTTGTTTCTTGTTTGCATTTCATTTTTTTACTTTGATCATGTTTTCCCCATGAAACAAGTAAATAGTTGTTGTCAGGCAGCAGGTCTTTTTTGGATAAGAAACATTTTTACAAGTGGGGGTATCACAGAGATTGCTACTTTCAGCATGTTACTTGGTATTTTAATAAAGCTGAATATAAATTAGAATTAGAATTGCAGTGCAAGGAGAAGTGGTTTGAGTTGAGTGCTGCTTGTTTTTCTTATACTTGATTTTGACTGGTATTCCAGTAATGTATTTAAAAAGTAATTTATTTTTCATCCCTCACAACCTTTTTGTTTACATCTAGATATTAAGTAAGCTGTCATGCAGCCAATGCATTGAAATATTTTTTTTCTTCTACACTTTATTTTGTCTTGATTGGACTCTCATAATGATGGTTTGGTACCCAGTGCAGCTTATTTAATTAAAGTTCCAGTTGTTGTGGTTTTGAGCATAGCTCCTTCCCTTTCTAGTTGGCTGCACCCCTTCCCATTGGCTCCACCCATTCAGCTGTCTCCTGCAGCCCCCCTTTGATTTGAAGTCACCAGCCACCACTGTGTATGTTAATACTGACTTGCAGTCCAGTGGGCCATTGAGGAGTCCAGCTCAAATTCCTAGGTGCCCCCAAGCACTGTTAGGTTAAGTGACATGCTCAAAAGTCACACGTTAGGCAACTGAGGGAATCAAACCCTGTACACCATGATGTATATCCCACAGTGTTAACCCTCTGCACTAGCTGTACATCGATAACCATTAAGATGCTATAAATTTTCTATAAGATTTGTTTCTGCGCATAATGTAAACATTAGGTCTACCTTAAGAATGCCTTCTACAGTAGCATGAATGAAGACAAACAAGTGTGTGTGTGTGTGTGTGTGTGTGTGTGTGTGTGTGTGTGTGTGTGTGTGTGTGTGTGTGTGTGTGATGCATGTATATGGATGTTTGTATACTTCTTAACTTCCTACTAATTGTTTTGAGTCCTTTGGAATTAATGGCACATCACTACAAGTTGCATGAGGTATCCCATGTAAAAGTGATCGTACTATAAGTGTGGTGTAGCAGTAGATACTTTTATGTCCAACATCAAATGGCATAAATTCCAAACATTAATTAATGCAGTACCTGTTGACAGTGGGTACACTTGTATACATCAGTACAGAAGGGTGGATGTCTCCCTTCAATCCCCCAATTTTATCCCCCTGGTGTTACTGAGTGACTGCCCCTCCAAGGGAGTAAAATAGAGAGGGCAGTCTTTGTAATGGTAATTGTCTAGCATTCAAACAGGTCTGCAAATGTAGCTATGAGCAGTTTGGAACAAGATTTAGTTTAGTTTCTTCAAAACTCTCTCTCTCTTTCTCTTTTGAAAATATCTCGTTTTATGGTGAATGCCTTATAGAACTATACTAGATTAAGACTCAGGTACCCAGCACTCTATAAATGATTCCTCTGAAACCACGGGTTAAGGAAAGGTGAGGATAAATGCCTCTTGAGAACATTTTTGTACAACTTGTCATCTCTCTCAGGCAGACACAGTTCATGTAGTATTATTTAGTAAACTTGTGTAAAGAAATTGATGTCTTTCTCCAGCAGGCATAGTCCTTGTAGTAGTATTTACGTATTTACTGATGTTGTGTTAAGTACTCGGAATGTCTGTCAGTCTATGTAGCCATAATTAGTAAATGTCTTTAAAGAAAACTAAGCATCAGTGTCACAGATGTCTTAAAGAGGAACATTTTGAAGAAGTCAGTTGTTTACGATTGCTATACTAGATGACACTTAATAACCACAATCAAGAATCTTTATTTATTTTGCATTAAAAGTTGAGACACTCAGTTTAAAGTACATATGCTTGACAGTTTCACTGAGAATGTGAAAATAGTCCAGAAATGTTACAGTAACACATCACAGTTAGTCAAAGCTGTGCTGCTTGTACAAAACACATTAGTCGCTTCACTTTTGCTACAGCTCTGGTTCCATTCGTAAGCAGGCTGTAATTCTCACACTCAATCAGAAGTGTCAGCTTGAAGTAATAATTGTTACACAAACTGTAATTTCTTAAGGAAAGGCCACAAGACATATGCAAAAATGCCTCCCATACACATAATGTATGTTTCTATGCTATCACTCCTGCACATCTGCAAAATCCACACCAGGGAGGGTAATTCCAACCACTATCACCCCTTCAGCAGTTGTGGCAATAGTACATCACTGGTGCACAGTGATATGCTACTGTTTCACTAGAGCCAGCCACCGGCTGAACAAGAATTAATAATACAGTGTTTCACACATTACAGACTCTTATTAATACATGTTTAACCAATGGTTCAACATGGTGATGAAAGGGTGCAGAGGAGGTTGTTGGCTTCTCACTTGGTCCCCTTAAAAGCTGAGTCAATCCTTAGCTTTCAGTACTTTGTGTTTGTATTGTTCACTCATTCGTATAACAGATTAGCTGTATCGTGGGGGGAAGGGGGTCAAAGTACATTTTTCTGTAGGGGACCAGCAAACAGTATTAAAACAGGCCCTAACTGAACAATAAAGGTCTGTGAACCATGCAAACTTCTACATTAAAGAGAGGCAGAGTACAGAACTAACTTGTCATATTTAAAAGTTTGACTGTCTGCACCTTTGTCATGGTTGCTGTCCCAGACGTTAATAAAATCAAAAGCTCATTGTTTACAGTGATTTACTGTTACCTCAGGCCCAAATTGTGCCAACTCAGACTCCTGACATGTTTTGCATCCAGTTTGGGGAGAGGAAATGGACCCTTGTCCCTTCTCTCTGAGAGAGCATGTTACTAACTGTGAAAAGGTGTATCATAGGATTAGTAATGCTGATAACAGGCAGATGATCAGAGCCGTGCTATACAAAAAGTTCCTGGCAGCAGTATGTTCAGAGTTGCACATACCAGTATTATGTGATATATAAAATGTTCTCAGCAGCAGTGCTTTCAAATAGTACCTTCTGATGTACATTAAATGTTCTTAGCAGCAGTACATGCAAAAGGTCCACAAAATGGTACTGTGTGTTGTAAAAAAAAGCTTAAAGTGAAACATCAAAGTTTACCACTTCTTAAATGCATTTCTTACATAAATTTCTGGGATAAGTCACCCATCTAAAGCCAGTGATTTTATCTTTTAAACAAAAAAGGTTCCCATTTTCTGTTGCAGTGTCTGTAATAGGCACTGTGATCCAGTCAGTGGCTTTCTGTGACTTACATAATGTTTTGTAACACATTTCTATCACTAAGTCAAAACTGTGAATATGTGCGAAGAACAACAACTTGAGTCTTTGCTTGTACACCCACTGAGCAGATGTACTGAATATTTGAATACTGGGTGAGGAAAATTTTAGCTCATAATTAGAACATTGCCTCCTGTTGAGCTTAATCTTTGCATCTTTAATCTCTTTCTCACATTGTTTTATGTCATCATCAACTGCTGTAGTTGTAACAGGAACATATTCAGTGATAATAACTTCTATATGTCTTAGAAAAAAAGGCAAACTACTTCAACGGACCAACCAGGTCACTAAAATGTATTGGCATCCAAACATGTTATATGTATATAATTTCTGTCTAAAATATTTCTGACTTTCTTTTAAAAGTTTCAGTTCTTGGTCATATTCAGGAAATCCTGCATGTAAAACTAATATAGTAGAAACAAAATGTGACCGTCCTAGATACCAAGAGTTCCAGAAGATATCCGGTGCTGTTTCAAGCAAAGAGGGTCACTGTGATAAAGTGTTGCTGGTTATAACAACAGAGTCTGTTTTCACCACTACTTTGATTGCTTTGTTGTGCACAACCCCAGCAATGTTGTAGCTTTTCAATAGCCAGCAGCTCAGTGTTGTTACCTCTCAGTGCTTGAGTCTTTGGTTTTGTTCCCACATGTGGTGTCTTCCATGCAGGTTTTCCATATCCTTCATTTCTTTGAATGAGTTTTTGCTTGGGTGTCAAGTTTTCTCCCACATCATGTGTGAGCAGCTAAATTTACATTGCCCTAATTGCCTCTGAGTTGATGTGCGTCTCTGTATGTCTGTCTGTCTAAATACTTATCTGGCCTGTGAGGAAGGCCATCCAGCCCATAAATGGTTTATGGCTTCTACCCATTGTTTGCTAAGATGTACTTTTCTCTTCACAACTCAGTTTGAGTAAGCATGTATTAAAAGTGAATGGTTACACAGATTCATAGCAGCATATATTAGCTTTAGAAACCCTAAGTAGTACATTGTGTGTTATATTTGTATAGACAGAAAAAATGAATAGTTAACCCTGTAAGTGGATTAAATAATGGCATTCATTGTACCACACAGTATGACTGCTGCCTTTGTTTATTGTTCTGCATCGATGAAATAACGATTCTTTAAAGTGAGAGCACTTGAGCATATAACAACTACAAAAGAAGGAAAACAAACGGTGCATTTACAGCATATGTGCATAGTTTTACTAGGGACGTACAAGTAAAGTATAGCCCACAACCTTGTTTAAAAGCAGACTGGGCCTTTTGGGGCAGGGTGCAAAGAGAACACTTAATCAGAAAGTTAGTCACAGAACTATTTCTCCGTCAGGAGTAAATGAAGGCATTTATCTGAGATAGTAATACAAACTGTAACAAGACTTTAAATAGTAAATGTGCGGTGGTAGAGAAACTATTAATGCTTTGTAATAAACTGATTGGATGTTCAGGTTAGGACATAAGATACTTAACATCTTCTTTAAGTATGCATAATACTTTCTGGAACCGGTGCTATGAAACATTTTTGAGTATGAGGGAAATGCTTGGTTATATCATTTAGTAATTACCTTTTTTAAGAAACTGCACTATAAGTGTTAAATAATATTCAGTCCGATACCACACCAGTGTTAAGAACCATGCTGTAAATTGTATACAGTTGAATTAGGAAGCAGTAAGGTTTTGCAAGTCTTTCTTGATTAATTATTGTTGTTCACTCTTATTTTTGCTAATAAAGCATATGAACACGAATACAATAAGGCACAGATTACCCAGCTGTAGGTGCAAAGCTTTGCAGCCACCATCATGTGAAGCACACATACGCACGCACGCACACGCATGCACATACACGTGTGAGAGCGCACTCACGCACGCACACACGCACACGCACACACACACATGTACAATGCAGGAAGCTTTCTGCTTTCATCTTATCCACTCATGTCATACTTACTTTATAATCCATCTTTGTAGCTCATGTCATACTTTCTATATAATCACTTTCTCTTTACTTAGGACATTACCCACAAGTTTAATTTTATACTATATTGAATTGTTTAACCCATGTGTAAATTGCTGCTGGACTTTATTTTTCAAAGCCTTTTCTTTGTTGTCCATTTTTCTTGTTCATTTGTTTTTCTTGTTAATTTATATATATCGGTAACCCCTGACGTATTTCCTGTCTGTATTTTTACTAAATCAGTACTCTTGGTGTAACTGCTTTGCCAGGATCTACCCCAAAATGAGGTGGTATTGCTTTACTTCACTACCTCCACAAAATATCATTTAGCAGGCACATTTCAAACTGAAACTAATGTCAGATTTCAAGGGCATGTGTAGTATGGACAGCTTGATGTTGATACAAGAAAATGGAATTCTGTGCCATGAATCAGAGATATGTCATTTCTTGGTGGGGTGTGTGGCTTTCAGTCTCTTGCTTGTCAGCTGCATTCCCATTTTTTAGTGACTGGTTGCTCACATATAAGGCTCTCCAGTCTTATGGTCTGGAGTACTTGGCTGAGCTACTGAATACAGTATGTGCTTCATGCGCTTTTTCATACGTGAATAATGCCCTCGTGGCAGTGCAGAAATCAGAGCTAAAATATCGAGGCTTTAGGCTTCAGAAATGGTGTTACTACACAACTTTACCTAGACCAACAAAATCCCGACTAGTTTAAGATTTCAGGTAAGATCACATGTCTTTGTGTGTTTCTGTGCCCTCACTCTAGGAGTAATTATTTTCAATTGCTCATGACGTATAGTACCTGTAAGTCAGGATGCCATTAACAGGACTACAAGTACTAATGCTTAGCAGCCAGCTTTGTTTTTCCTGTACTGGGTCACTAGTAGATACTGCTGAAGCAGCAAGTTAGGGCAGTGGGAACCAGGGAGTGGTTCAACACTCAAAGTGGCAGCAGTAATCCCTTTAATGGTTACTCTTTTTAAACTTCTCCAAGTCTTTTGGGTTTTCAATATTATGATGGGAATGGACCCCATTCCTAAGTCAAAGTATGATTAAAGTTCATGAAATTAGTATTGTTTCAATCTTTGGTGTGAGCCAGAAGTGCTATTTGCAGCACCCACAATGTGCCCACTATTGGCTCCTGCATTTCATATGGCATTACATGTATCGGTAACATATGTAAGTACAATTGTAAATTCTTTTTTATAAGACCCATTGCTCCTACTAGTACTATTGGAACTGTCTAGGTATCCGTCTTTCACATTACCCTCATTTTTGCCTGCAAATCCTGGTATGACTTTGAGTCTGTCTGTACATAAGACACTGTAGTCACTGAGTGTAGCAATTTCAATGATCAATGCTACTGTTGTCTTATTTTCTTAGACTTCTATGTCTGATTTTCTCACATCTGTTTATTGAACTGTTGGTAATGGGTGATCCCATGTGATATAAACTTCATAATTTTCTATAATGCTTTGTGGCTTATGTTTCCATTGCTTCTCAGCTACTTCGATATTATAAACGTGCACAGTCCCCAATGCAACAACCGTGCCACATTATTATGCCTTTCAATAGACAGTCCTTCTGCCATTAGTATATCGCAACCATCAACAAGATGTGTGACTGTTTCCAATTCTGTTTTACAAAACCTACATTTGTCTGTTTCTCCCTCATGTTCAATGGACTTTGTACACCAACATGTACATAGTCCACTGTCATGGGCTGCCAATGTTAACCTTTCATTTTTTGGTTTAAATTCACATCTCCTTAACCATTCCCATGTTCAGTCCTATCAACATGAGGTTATTCTGAGAGTTTTCTATACTTGCAACTATGTTTATGCATTTTCCATATTTCTTACCTTCTCATCTGATCCTTCACCTTATATTCTTTCTTTTGTTTTTTGGCACATTTAGTTGCTGCCTGATTTTTATCTACTTTTGGTTTATTCTCCATTCCCGCTTGACACAAATATGCTTCTGCTAGACTAAGTACGGAAGTCATCTTAGATTTATTCTACTCATATTTTAAAACTTTCTCTGCATTTGGGTTTATGAGGTCAGCAAATATGTATGCAGTCCTACGATTGCAGATCTATACATGTAATCAATTTCAAGGAAGCCCATACCTCCTTCAGAATGGAGAATATACATGTTAGTATACACTGATTTTTATAAATCATTTGGTGAGCATGAAACATCCTTCTTGTTTTCCTGTCTAACCTGCTCAACACCTTTTGGGACAAGTCAGTCACTCAAAAACTGTAAGTTAGGACAGGAAGAGCAAATTGGTTTATAGCTTGGACTTTGTCCCTAGATGTCAGCATTGTTTTCAGTATTAATTTTAGTCTTCTAAAATATTCCTTACTAAGTGTTTTCCCATTTGCTCATGTTTTATTGTTGATCCTTCATCAGTTCCCAAATATTTATACACTCCCTCTTGCTCAAGTTCTTTTGTGTCACATTCCTGTCCCAGGCTGATGTTTTCTCGGTGCTGCAAAAATCCTACTTTAAAGGGTGCTTATCCACATTTATCAAGACCAAATGACATTCTTATATTATCAGAAAAAGTTTTGTCCACTTGCTGTTGTGCTTTCAATTCCTCTTCTCATGAACTATACAGTTTTAAATCATCCACAAATAGAAGATGAGAAGTCTTTACACTTTCTTGTTTTCTGTGAGCCAAATTGTAGCCGTGAGCTAATCTGTTAAGTAGACAACTTAATGGGAAGGCAAAAGAGCAGCAGTAACAGGTCACCCTGGAATATCCCTTTGAATTTTTATCCCTGGAATAATAATTTTTCCTTTATTATGGTTTAACTGCAAAGTGATTTGTCACTGTTTTATGGTGACTGTAATATCATCGACCAGTGTAGGGTGTACTATATAGTCTTGTCTATGGCAATATTTGTGTAACCTGGGGAGTGGTTGTTATTATGCTGCATTTTGTAAGGCACTAATAAATAGGACAAAGCTGCGTTTACTGCTGGGTCATACATTAATTCTAATACTATTTCTTATTCACTTTGGGTACTCTACTTATAATTTCAAGCATTATGGGTCTGTTTATGGCACATCTCCTTATTTGATCCTCCTACAAGTCTTGGTGGAGTGGAGGCCCCCCAAATCCACACACTACAGAGTCAGGCTTTTTTAGTTTGGGTTCCCCTCTCCTGACCCCTAGCCTGGAAATCAGTGTGAAAAACAGTTAGTACTTAAATAAATAAGCACCTATCCAGGCATGTCCAAGTGTCAGCTCCCAGTGTTTTCTCCTGTCCAGCTGGTGAATCTGGGCATCCTGGGGCAATGTAGCAATTGCGCCATGTACAGAGACAACCCTCTCCTCCTACCACCTAACACTACAACCTATGAGAGTTGCACTTATTTTGCCAAATTGGAAGCCAAGCTCTCTCCAGCCAAGACTGGACTAGTCAGTCAAGAGGAGAAGGGAAACACTCGCACCACACCACAAACAACACATAATCCTTCAAAACCTACACCTAGACATGGTAACATGAAACGAACACCTACATTCGTGGAGGCTCTTAAAATAAATCTGCCCAAACAACAAAGACCTCTGAAGCTGAAACACAAACAACCAACACCACCCAACACAACCCAAGTGACACTCAACCACAGCCCCTAAGGCAAAACAGTGTACCCAGCACACTAGTCATAGGTGACTGTATAGTCAGGCACACTGATGTCCCACTCACCAGGCTAAACAAGGAGAAGGTTACTATCAGCTGCCTGTCGGGTGCCAAGATCCACCACATAACCCATGCACTCATGTCACTCCATAACAAGTACAAATATGACGCTGTTATTGTTCATGTTGGTGTGAACCACCTGAGATATACCTCCCTAGACTACATGAAAAGAGACATGGAAGAGCTCTCCGATCTTGTAGCCTAGGCAGGTATGACCCTAGTCCAGAGCAGCATCCTGCCACCACCCAGAATGATACCACAGTACAAGGACAAAATGATTGACTTCAACAATTGGCTAAACTTCTGGTGTCATTCTAAGGGGATCCAGTATCTGTCAGCCTGGGATGACATGATCAACAGCCCACGATGCACGGAGATGGCCTGCGACTGTCACCCCTGGGATTCTGGATACTGGCTAAGGCTGTTGCCACCCCTATAGTGCCTTTTTTAGGCAAGGTTCAAATGACAAAATTACCACCATAACAGGTACACATAAGCAAAATCTGAAGGTAATGCTACTCAATGCTAGAAGTCTAAAGCTCAAAATGCACTCACTCGAGGCACTCCTTAATATGGAGAACATAAACATCTGTGCAGTGACAGAGACCTGGTTGAAGGCTCCAGAGAACAACCCTGTAATACCAGGCTACAATTCATACCATACCTTTCAGCCATCTAACCTGGACCAAAACACCAGAGATGGAGGCGTGTCTATATTCACCAAGGATATCCACACCTACACGCTAATTGCCCAACATAATGCATCCAAAATTCTCCAGGTGCAATTAACACTGGGCAAGACTGCAATCCAAATTGTAGCCCCACCATGCCTCAAGACTCCCACTCCACTTTTCTTAACATACTGGAAAATATTAAGGTACAGCCCAACACCCTTATACTAGGAGACTTCAACTACCCCACCAGCAACTGGGAAAACTACTCATGTACCAAAACATTTGTACAGCGTTGTTTGGAATTCATAAATTCCAATGTCTTGGATCAACTGATCCAGACCCCCACCAGGGGCAGCAATACCCTAGAAATGGTCATTACCAACATAGGCGACCAGTGCTCCATACCAGAGGTCAGCCCCTTGTTGGTCAGATCCAACCATAAGCTAACACCCACTGTTAAGGAAACCACTGTAAAAAAACTTCTCCAAAGACAACTTCATGGTTCTTAAGACAGAAGTGGCTAACTTCACCACACCCATACAGTCGGTAAGTAGCTGTACAACTGTTGAATCCTACATCAGTGCACTATATGAACACATACACAAGTGCATGTACCATGCCATCCCAAATAGAACCAAGACACTATCCTCCAAAAAAAAGAAGCCAATCTGGTAGTCCCCTGCCATTAACAAACTCTACAACACAAGGGAGAAACTGATGCAAAAAAGAGTAAAATCCCAGGAGTGGAAAAACTCCCTTGTCAGCCTCATTAAGAAGCTGAGATCCCTCATAAAATCCTGGCAAAGCTAGTTATGAGAACAAAATCACCATAGATTCTAAAGACAACCACAAGATATTCTATAGCTACGTCAAGAATCTCAATAGCAACACTCAGATCTGCTCAGAGCTACAGCACAATGGCACTAAACATACAGAACCAGCTGATATTGCCAACATCTTGGCAGATAGGTTCAGTGCAAATTTCACTCCCTCTCACCCCCTAAAGGGCCCAACTCTATACCGGATGAATGCCAAGCCCCTGTAATCATGGCCACACAGGTGAAAAATGCACTCGCCAAAGCCAAGAATACAGCATCCATAGGACCTGACAACATCCCAGGCTGTATTCTGCATGAACTACAAAATGAACTGGTACCCCACCTAAGTACCATGTTCAGTCATAACCTCACTACAGGCTATGTGTCTACTGAATGGTGCACAGCTATGGTGATCTCACAAGGGTCTATGTTAAATCATCAAACACTTAAAAAAAAGCGAACGATGATTTATCAAACCCATGTAAGCGAAAGCTTACAACCTCGAATGCTTAGAACAGCGATTTTTTTCCAAGGGAAAAAAATCACTGCTCCACAAAAAAAAAAAAAATTAAACATTACATAAAGTGGGGCGCTTCACCATCCACACCCCCCTACTTAAATATACCAACTCCGAGATCGCACTACAGTCATGAAAATGGCAAAGTAATGGAAGCGGCCAAGCGATTTCTTTCCCAGGGAAAGAATTTGCTTATATGCCGTTTCGCTATTTTGTTTTTTCATGCTTTCAAGTTCGATCAAGATGCATTCGAAAGACTTCATCTTCGATCATTTAATAGGAATCCCTCCACAAGGGGGGATATCTACGGATCCTGGAAACTATCGACCCATCAGTCTGATGAGTCTGATCTGCAAGGCCATGGAACGTATCATCATGGAACTTAGAAACAAAGTCACAGGTAACCTGCAAACTCTGGACCCCACCCAGTTTGGGTTTGTGAAAGGTAGATCATGTCTCCTAAGCCTGATTGACTTCTTTGAAGCAGTCACCAAAGTCGTGGACGAGGGTAAGGTGGTTCACACAGACTACCTAGACCTTGCCAAGGCCTTCGACACATTCCCCCACTCTGAAATCATTGATAAACTCACAAAACTGTGCATAAACCCCTATGTTATATGATGGGTGGCCAACTGGCTCACTGACAGAACCCACACATTGAAAGTAGCCAACTCCAAATTCGTCTCCAGACCAGTGACAAGTGGAGTACCACAGGGTTCAGTCCTTGGTCCCCTCCTGTTCAGCAACTACTTCTCTGAAGTCCAGGCCAACAAATGGCTAACAAAGTTCACAGGTGACTGCAAACTGGGAGCCATTATTGAATCCCCTAAGGAAATCTGTGGGGAAACATACAGTAAATGCAGAAAAGCTAAGCTGTGGCTAAACCAGGGCAGAAAAAGAATAATTATGAATAAGTAATAAAGTTCCTATAGTTTATTAGGTATTACAGAAAGGAACAATGTCAACTTCATTTTTCTTCACTTATTGATGCCACATTTGATAAACGATCATAAGACTCTGTGTTCAAATCCTTCATCTGCCATTCCAAGATAGTACTTCATGTTTGGTAGTTTCATCATTCATTCGACAGCATAAAGGTACACCCAACCGCTGTCCCTTCATGTTAGACTTTTAAGTATTACTAAGACAGATGTATAAATGTTGTATAGCCTTGTATAAATTATTTGTTAGGGTTTAATTGTGCTTTTACTTTGGATGTTGGTGGACATCCTAATTGTTCCAGATTTGTTGTAAAAACTTTTTGGTGTTCAGCTAGCTGGGAAAAAAAACAGGGACCATATTACATGGGCATTACATGTTACATACAGATTACAGACTTGTAATGCTGCCCTGCTGATGCCCTGCCAATTGTTAAACTATAATCTATGCAGACAGCACTCATTTCACTGTAAATTAACTTGTTCACACCTATAGTGACATCTTTTGTGTACACCCTTTTAACACTCATACCTTCTTACAGCAACATGCCATTTTTGGGCCTGGACACCATGACTGAGTTATTTACTTACCAAATAATAAAAAGCAGCATAAGAAAGGCAGTAGGCAAGCAGCCAAATGCCATGGAGATTGTTACTATGGGATGCCCTGCAGAGGAGACATTAATCACTGTTTTATTTTTCATAACTAAGGGACATGGTGTGACATGTCACAATGGGAGACAGAAAAATACATTGTCACTGAATTTATATAATGCACTGTGCCAGAGATATTTTCAGTTCTTTGTAGGTAATTATGAAGGTATGCAAAATTTCAGTATGTGCTGTAATATCTCCAAAGCTATCTTACAGCTGTAGCATAACATCATTACTCCATGCACTGTCACTTGCATAGTTTGAGATTATGAGTTCTGTTTGTATGCAATAAGGCACAAGGGGGGCATGCATCGTATAGATATTACCGTACACACAGGGGTGTTGTAAGGAATGAGCAGAAAGACTAACCACATTAACAATGATAATCATTGTGGCATTGAGAAAGCTAGTTGTGAATTCAGCAAAATAACTCTACTACTGCCATTTTAGCAATCATGAAACCCAAAGAAACAACTCCCAGAGTTCTAGCATCAGCATGTAAGTAGTTCTGCTCAGTAATTCAGTTAAACTTATAGGTGATAATCACAATATGGAACATTAAACTTCAATGATTAGGCTGTGCAGTATTGGGTTAATATCACCGACAGGTTTGTAAAAGTGCTTCAGAAGTTTCAGTTTTCAGTTTTGGATATACGATCCAGTGGTATTTGTAACATTGTGACTGTTTTAGCTGGACATCAGGCAGTGACTCACCACAGTTATGATGGCAGTACAGCACTGGCCACAAATGCAGCTGGTAATGACCATCAAAGAAGCTGGTATAGATTTTTGAGGGAACCCCTCACCGTTGTCATCACCATCAGCCATATCAGTTCAAACTCATTTATAAAGGAAATTTTAGACATGAATAACATTCTTACTGCTTACACAGGCAGGTTTATGTTGTCATAGTCTTAGCTCTTGAGCTTTTGTTGTAAAATAAATAAATATAAACAATATAAGAAAATACATTGTGTTTGTTCATAACAGTACTATTTTTATCTGTTTTAGAAAATACTATTAAGTTCTGTTTGTTCATAAAAAGTATACTCATTCTATATGCCTGCCACTGCTTGAGGACACATTTGCTGATATTTCCTCAAAAATATTACATAAATAGTAGCATGAGAATAAAATGTAGCCATGAAATAAAATACAGTCCTTTCCCAAAATGCACATGCATGTAAGCGCGCGCGCGCGCGCACACACACACACACACACACACACACACACACACACACACACACACACACACACACACACACACAAAATACACTTTTGAGTACAGTTTATTAAAGGGAGCAGGAAATGATTATTGTGGAAGAACGTTTCAGCATCGTACACACTGTGAATCCTGTGCTGATTCCTTGATAGTCAGGCTTCTTGCCTTAAAGTCTCTATTTCTTGTTTATAGGAAAAGAACTCGGCAGTTCACTTTTTTTTGCCCAGATGCCAGAATCCTTGGAATCAAAGACGAGTTACCCCTTGGCATCCTGAAGACATGGAGGAAGTAAAAAGGAATTAATGATGCACAAGGAAAGCATGTTTACCTGAAGGCCCTTGAATGTATGATTTTGTTCTGTGGGGAAAATAAAAGGTCAAATCATCACATAATGTCTGCCATGAGTCATAAACAGAGAAGCCATCTTAGTGCTCACTGAATGCTTCCTGTTAACTTGGCATTTGTACCCTTAGGTAAAAAATCTTCTGTGAGTCAAACACCTATTTCTCTGTTGCACTTAAAATTTCTGCTCAGAGTGTTCTGTGGTACATATACTTTTCTCAGAGTATTTGGAAAAATTATATATTTTTTCTTTTATCTCAGATAAAACATTATATTAGACTGAATCAAACACTTTTCCCCACAGTCAACAGTCAATATTACTTACAGCACTTTACTTGCATATCATTTGTCCTTTACACTGTACATTTCTAATTAGATAATCCTTACCACACACAGATTTGTAATATTTTAATAGATTTCAACATTTATTTTTATAGACACACTTGCAATTTATTGATAAATAATTTACTTCAAAAACATAATTTTGAAAATGTATACAACAAAAATAAATATAGGATGTACTATAGCTTTTTCCTATTCCATACCCTTGGTCGTCACTTATAACAAACTGGATGTGTTATGAAAATTATAGTTTCCCACTAATTTAGTAAGTGAAATGTGCAGTACATCTGTACATTTTGAATATAGCAATTGATGTTCATCATGCTATCCACGGTTGCAATAGTGATAACTTCTTGTGACCTCTACCACAGAAGGATCGATGTTCCAGCCTGAGCTTTGCCCTGGTGGACACCCTCCCACCTAAATGTCAGAACATCAGTGGTATAAAAGTGACATCCTGAACCATTACACTTCCTTCTTACTACAGAATGAGCACACATCAATGTATATTGTGCTAGTGTTTATCATGCCATCAGTCTGGCCTGGCTTCTGGACTTTTCAGATAAAAACCCCATTAAGAAAATTATTAAATTATATCTCATTGTTTATACTGTGCGGGTTCATACCTAGTATAGCTTTTCAGACATCGGGTATAGTTGTCAGAAGTAATTATTTCATGGAAGTAGATCTCACCTAAAGACTTCAGTATCCAATGTTTATTCTGTTTGTTTCCCAATCATAACATTGCTAACTGCCTTCACTGGACTTGCTTCGATCAAAAGACCGTAAGTGGTGGTTATAACTCTCCAAGGCTCTTTGAACCAAAAAAAGGTGCACTCCTTGACCAATAATGCTATAGTATTGGACAAGCATTCCACAGATGCCTCATGGGAGGTAAAGAGAAAGAGAGAAATGGAGGTCATTGATGTCCCATTGGAAGCCATACACCCCTCCAGTCTTGACAATACCAGGTCTGATAAAACACTTTCAGACGTCTGACTCTTATGTCTACAGATTGGTATGAGGCGTCTAGCAAGCTACAGTGTGCTCTAATGACAGCAAATCCTAATTAATGAAAATCTTGCCATCATTGGGCAGTCCAGACATCTCCCATGGATGTCTGGTAATGAGGCCTGTATTTTGATTTATGACGGTGAAGGTAGCATCACCTTAGTGTTGGTGTTGGTGCATGAGGATATGTCTGGTTTGAATATTCAGGTAATCAACTTCTGTTTGCTTAGGGGTTCCACATATGCACCCACGCCCAGACCGAAGTCCACGGTTTCCAGGCAATGGATGTCCACCATCATGCCTCAGCATGTGCATGTGCTGAGTGGGCCCATTTCCCTTTTTATTTCCTAGAATCCCTGTAAAGATCAAAGAAGTTGGCTCATGATTTTGTTTACTTTCTTAGAAACCTACAATCATCTTCAGAACACGAATCAATGCCAGGGACCCCTAGACATAAGGCAAGAAGGGAGACTCCTCCAGTAGACTCAGAGGTCGATGAACTGGCCTGTGTGGGCCAGATGTCTTCCCTCCTACTTATGAGTCACACACTGAGGAAGCCTCTTCCTGTCCCTCTCCATCAAAATATTTCTCATTTGCTCATACCTTCAGCAGCATGTAGGATCATTTCACATGGAAGTGTAAGCACTTCTCAGATGAAAAGGAGAGATTCAGGGACCTCCTTGGCTTACCTAAGCCAAAACTCCTCGCAAAACCTTCTATTGTAAAAGTATTAGTGGATGCATTTATTCTTACTTCTTTGGAGATAGACTCCCTACCTTCTGCTTCCAGGAATCCAGGAAGTTTTTACATGGTTGTGAATTTCTGCAAATATCTATGAAACATCCTATTGCTGATCTAGCCTCAGTGTCCATGGATGCCAACAAGGGGTCTACTATGGCTCCAAACAAGATCCCACATCTCAACGACAGGGAAAGTGAAATCCTGGACTGCTTTGGGAAGAAAGTCTACATCTCTTCCACCTTGGCCTTCAGGGCCCTTAACTGCCAAATGTATGTATGTAAATAACAGGGAAATTCCTATCTTGGTTAAAGGACAAGACTAAAGAGAGACAAAGCCAGGAAAGATTTACTGCTAGCATTATACAGCCACCAAATGCAGCTGAGGTGCTGATGATGCATCCTGTGGAGTGGCAGCTTCTGGGTTACTGAAAGTGCGACATGCCGAACTGAGAACTGTCCCCTGCCAGAAGCTCAACTGTACAGCAGATGTTTAAAAAGCTGGAGGGAATGTCCAACACAATGCAGACATTGAAATCTTATGAATACCTGCATGCTAATCTTAACCCTAGTCCTCCCCCTAACCCTAACCCAACGTGTCATCTAACTTAAATCCATTCCATAACACTAACTAACAACTATACAAGACAGCTCAGACACACACTACATGCATAAACATGTACATTTACACACACACACACACACACACACACACACACACACACACACACACACACACACACACACACACACACTGCTACCATCTACACCCTAACCTAGCAATTACTCTAATTATAACCTACAAACAACTACACACTAGTCCTACCTCCAAATGCCAAAACTTTTGGTATATCTGAAAGTTTCATGAATAGCAATACAAACCCACACTTACCTGCCAGAACCCACACTCTATTATTTGATAACTCTGATATTTGACTAATGAACCATTTGACAAAAACTGCTTTTGACAACTTGTACACACCCAGCAGCGTTCATTCAATAAAATGTGCATTTGACTAAACTACATATTCTGCACATCTATAGCAGGAAGTGTCCCACAAAAATGTGTTCTACTGCCTGGAGGAAAAACCAAGGAAAGCAGCTTAAAGGGAGGAAAGAGCCCACTATAACATTACAACCAAGTGTTCCTTCAGGCATTTCTGCAGTTACACCCTACTGCGCCTCTAGGCGTCAAATATTGTTTGTTCATATTTGCATTAATAATTCCAAAATCATGTTACACGCAAAGTTTCAGAATATTTTATCTTGAAGCATACATGATGGTAAACACAACTGCATTAACATTTGACCTCTGTCAGTGAGTATTTGTTAGAACTGTAAGGTGATGACTTCATTTATTAAAGGCTCAAGCCACACCCACTGGGAGTTAAAGGTAAACACTCAAAAGAGATGCACTGAAGGAAATGAGATAAGAAAGAAACCCTTAGGGCTGAGATCTCAAGAGGAAACAAATATAGCTCAACAGTCATCATCCCTCTTTTACCCTCCAAAACCCCACCCCAACCCACCATTCCTTTATCTCACCTGTACTCCCAAAATCCACCAGACAAAAAGTAGGATGCCCCAGAACCTTTTTCCTGAAAGAGTGGGAGCAATCACATAACACACCAGGAAACTGAAATTCATAGCGAAACAGTAAAAACTATATTTCATTAGAAAAAACATATATACAGTTTGCAGGAATCCTTCCAGTGTCCATAGAATAAAGACACTTATTACTGTCATTGTTGTAAAACCTCGTATGTCAAAGAGCCATAGAAAAATAAAACAAGAAGAAGAGGGCAATGGTTTTACTGCAAACACTTCCTGGTTCCTAAAAAAGACAGCCGCTAGAGACCAGTCTTAGCTTTGTCAAAATTAAACAAGTTCCTAAGGGTATCTCTCCCACCTCACCCCCCCCACCCCCCACACACACACTTGTTGATGTACCAAACCCTTGTTTTGTCTGGCAGAAAGTGCAAAGTCACAGGTTTCCCAATTTGTTTCAGGACCTTGCTATCCATTGCTGTCATAATTACCTCCACAAATATATGGATTTTCTTTTCCTTTCTAACCTGCAGGTTTGTTGTTCCTTGAAGATCTTGCTTTGGTTCTATCAGGTACGGCAGAGTCAATACAGTTGTACAGGTGCTTTTATAAAGCATTGGTGTATAACTCAGCATAGGTGCCTGTTCCATCAGTGGGGGGAGGGGCTATGAAGTTATTTATGCCGTCACGTAAGAGGTTGTAATTAGCCTTGGAGAAGTTTTTTAGTTCCATTGTTGCTAAGGGAGAGGGTTTGTGTTTTAGTTACTTATAGCAAGACTGATTTGTGGTCAAATCTCACCAGGGATGGCCACACATTGGGAATGGTGCAGTGGTCTCCCATGTTGGTAAGCACCAGGTCCAGGATGTTTGAGCCCTTTGTGGGTGTGTCAACCAGCTGGTCTAGGGCATTAGAGTTAACTAAGTCCAGGAACCTTTGGCCAAGTGATTTAGAGTGGTTTACTATTAAAATGTCGGCATAGCATTGCACACCTATGAACTATTCGAACTACAGATGTTCGAATAGTTCATATGTGAGCAGCCACATAATCGAATGGAATATTTGCGAATGGTCTGTGCATTCACAAACATAACGTTTAATTATGTACAGTGATCATGGTACAGTGCAGTAAGGGAAATACATCCCTTTCCTCACTGTAGTGCAATCTCGGAGATGGAATATATAGTTAGGGGGGGGTGGAGGTACAGGGGGGCTTGCCGCCCTGCATAAAAGGGGTGTTACGTTTCCTTGTTAGGGAGTTATGGGAAGGGTGGGGTTGCCGTTAAGTGCCAAAAATGTCGCGTTTGACATTTTCGGCATTAACAGCTGTTTTTCGACATTAGGGCCATTAGGTATTATGTACTTTCAGCGAAACACTTCGCTCATAAGTACCTTTTTTTTCACTTTTGAGATTTTAATAGTAACCCAGTTAGAACACATGTAATTTACCCAGTCTACGGACATGTAATTAAACTCTCCCAAAACCAAGGTGTTTGGTTGTATCTTGATTGACTCAAGTAGATCCAAGTAGGCTGAGTGGATGTCTGATTCATGGAGGGGGTCCTATAGCTTTCAATTACCTGAAGAGGTGTCTTACCTACAGTCAATTGCACCTGAAGTAATTCAAGGAATCGTGCTGTTTAACCGATCTAGAGATGTATTCATCTTTAATGAATATTAATACACCACCTCCTTTATTTGTCATGCCTTCAATTTATGGTCTGAATGTGTGGAAGAAAATGTAACCTGGTATAGATGAGGTGCTGCCCACCAGGTCACAGTGACTGCACAAATGTCAGCATCTTCCAGGGTGAGGACTGCTTCCAGGGAGTGCAGTTTCTGGTTTAGACTCCTAGCATTTAGCAGCATAACCTTGAGGTTGTTTTTAGAGGGTATTTTTAAATTGGGAACTTTGTTCTTGTGACATTGCCTAAAAAAAGGCACTATGGGGGTGGGAAGAGCCTTAGCCAGTAACCGAAATCCCAGGGATGACTGATGAAGACCATCTCTGGCAAAGCATCGAAGTCTGTTGACCATGTCACCCCAGGCTGACAGATACTGGATCCCCTTTCAATGGCACCAGAAACTAAGCCAATTGTTGAAGTCAGTCATTTTTTTGTTTGTACTGAGGTATCATCCTGGGCAAAGTTAAAATGCTGCTTAAGGCTAGGAACATACCTGCCTGAGACACATAATATAAGAGCTCAGTCATGTCTCTCTTCATATTCATAGTCTTCTTTCCTCTTCATCTCTACACTTAGCATGGCCAGTCATCACATCACCATTATTACCCTTACTTCCATAACATCATTGCCAACAACCCCCCCACCACAACCCCTCCCCCAGTAATGAGACCAAACCCACTACCCAGCTCACCACTGTCAAGATAACTCTACTGTATAATTACTAGTATGCAGAAACAATTTTCACTCTGCTTAAAAACACCTCCTTCAGACTAAACTCTATAATCTTTATATTCCTTCTAAAGAGTAACATTGAACCCAACCCAGGCCCAACAACTCCCTTTCCCCAACATCAGAACTACTTTCTTTCTACATTGGCTTGTACCCTCCTCAATGCCCATAGCATGAGAAACAAGCTGGATCACATAAGTGCTTTTATTTCCCAGTACAACCTAGACATTCTAGCAGTCACAGAATCCTAGGTCAAACAAGACTTCCCCAACTTCCAAAACTTTCTAACCCCCTACATGTAGATCACTGATGCCAGACCAGGTAAACAATGTGGTGAAGACTCTATAATTATGTACAAAAATAACCTAACCTAAATATAATTGCCCAAGGAAACTCCTCGCAGACTGCGGTCCTAACTGGGTCTCCTAAAATTTTCATCTTTCAAAGGCAAACCACTGCGGATCACAATAGCTTATCTGCCACCTTCTTCTTCCCTAAATAAATTCAAATAACTCATCACTAACATCCTTAATACATGTCCCAAAGTAATAACATAATCATTCTAGGTGACTTGAATCTTAATTAACTTGTCCTTCTTTCATCTGACATGGGTACCTTACTAGCAGAACTAGGCCTCTTTCAACTCATAGAGGAACCAATAAGTCCTAACCTCATGTCCTCCAAACACTTGACCTGATTATTACAAGCATATTAAACCCCATCTCCAGCATAAACATTCTGCCAGCACCACTAAGTGACCACTGTCCAATCACCTTTAGAATTGTCAACCATCCTAGAAAACTGCCACCAACATTAAAAGTCTTCAGAAACCAGAGTAGCACCAATATTGACAAACAGAGAACCTTTTCACAGCTGACAACTGGGACCATATACTCTCCTTACATGACCTTAGTACAGCAGTTGTAAGCCTAACCAACTGTCTGCTGCAGCTGCAAGACAAATTCTTCCCACTTATCCACATGCTTTATAAACCCAGCAAAACTGAATGGCTATCGACTGAACTCAAATATCCTATAACTTTAAGGGATAAAGCAAGGCAAAAATGAAAACAAATCGCTACAACTGACAACTGCACCTCCTTTATACTCTTGCAAAACCTAGCCAAGACGTCCATCAAAAGATACCAAAGAAATCTCCAAACAAAGAAATAAGTTAGCCCCTTACATTCCCCCAAACACTTTTGGAATGAGGTTAACCTTCTTACTGGAAGAAAATTTCATCATGATATCCTGTCTACAAACACAATTTAATGAGGTACAACAAAACTTTCTCCAGATTTTCCTAAATAATTTAGCGATCTCCCATCAATAAACTCTGCACCTCCCACAGATCATGCATTGCCCACCCACCATTCATCCCCTCTTCAGTTCAAATGCATACATCTCAAAGAAGTTTCTAGTCTACTTAAAAATATTCTCACTGACACCCCCTGGATCTGACAATGTAAAATCCTGGTCCAGATATCACTGCACAGGTCATCTATCTCTTCGTCTCGCCCACATATATAATCTATATCTCACACAAAACATCAAGCCAGAGATTTGGAAACTGCTCTAATTAAACCCCTTCCAAAGCAAAGCAACCAAAAAGGTATTTCTTACTTCCATCCAGTCTCAATCCTCCTGATTTTGGGCAAACATCTTGAAACAATAGTCTGCACCCAACTCTCTCTGTATATCCAGCAGTACCACTTGCTGTCCTCCAAACAACATAGATTCTGGCCTGCATGAAGTACTATGACAGCAATTTGGTTCCTAACTAATGACATCCTGCAAAATGCTGATCTTGGCCTCCTTACAGGAGCCTGTTTATAGACCTGATAAAGGCATTTGACCTCTTTGATGATTATTTTCTCAAGAGCAAACTAACTGAAATTGATATCAATGCAGACGCCATGCCTGGTTTAAAAACTTCCTCACTGGCAGATTCTTTAGACTTGAAATAGGATCCTTCCAATCAGAATCTGCACCCATTATTAAAGGTGTACTACAGGGATCCATTCTTGTCCATCTCTTCTTCTCCATATTCATTAACAAACTTCCTTATGACCATCCCCATCTCCCAGTTATCTTCTATGCTGATGGCATGGTCATTTACAGATGAGGTCACTGTCATACCAACAGTTAATGCCAACTCCAGTTAGACTTACATGAGCTCCATTAATGCCTCATAAACTATAAACTACTTTTCAACCCTCACTAAGACCAAAGCTATGCTTTTTGGAACGCTATAAAAATTCACCAAGCATCTGACTCTTTAACTATCTTTGACATACATTACCATTTCAGAGACAACTTCCACCTTCAAATACCTAGGATTATGGCTTAATCAGTCACTAATCTTCCATTTCTACATTGACAAAGTGAGAGCCAAAATAAATTCCCTAGTCTTCTGGGCTTAAGGGATCTCCCCTTTTCTATGCCAACCAGCCAGATCAGCCATTAGCAAAGGAGTCCTCTTTTATCAACTTGAATATGGGCTTCCAATTTTTGATTTTGCCTCCGAAAAAAAAAATTGACATACTCCAGACAATTGTCTATAACAACATCTAGTGAATTATTACAAACTTGCTTTTCTGTTAGAATTACTTTACCATCCCAGAAAAAGCCAAAGGCCTACCCCTAAAACAAAGATCTGACATGCTTATAGGATCCCAAATCTACAAACTACTGCATCTCCACACATTTACTCCCCTTGCAGGTAGATTTCATGAAAAAAACTCCTCATACAGCCTGACACACTACTCACAAACTACTTCACATCTCCTTACTCCTAGAGCCACACTTCACAGCACTGCACAAGCTCTGTCACACCACCACTCCGTACCCCTACAGCCAAACTCCACAGCACTGCACATGCATTCTCCTCTCAGTCACCTGCTCTTTGGCAAGCTCTCCCCATCAACGTTAGGGAAATCAACAATTATTCCAAATTGGAATGCAACTCAAAAAGCACTTCTACATTCAAGCCAATTGCTACTACTTCAGCACGGGACATATTACCTAACCTATCTCCTTTATGAGTATCTTCTTCTTTCTCAAGATTCACTGAAAATTGACCTGATTTATAAATGAATGTATATATTGCACATTATACTGTACATTGCACTGTGCTTGTTGACTAGAATGTATATATACAGCTTTTTTCTATGTAATTAGTCTGAACTACTCTGTTACTGCTTACATTTCTGTATTTTTTATTTGTGAAATGCTTTGTATTTCACCCAGTCTGAGCCTGAAATTTGTTAATAGTGATCAGTGCACTACCCCAGTAAACAAAAATGTAGAAATAAATAAATAAATCATCTCACTAATGGTGACGTGTGCTTACGCTTCCAGTATAACCCCAAAATGTACTGTCTTCAAGCCATTCCTTACATACTCACTTTTGATGCAGTTTGTCCCCTTAGAATACCATTCTCACTATATTTAGCATAAATGTTATATATTTTTACTGAAAAGATTTTATTGAATATTCATAAAACAAGAATCTCAATTATTGTTACATAAGAAATTAAATCTATCTTATTGGTTAACAACAAATATAACAATATAAAAATACATAAGAAACCAGCAATACTATTTACATAGGTACCTAAGTTGAAGAGAACAAAGAGTAAAAATAAAACACATAAAAATAACTCTTCACAGTATATGAAATCATACAGTAGATCAGTCATTCTTGTCCAATATTCCTATCACTTTTTGCCAAGAGATATAGTAACATGGAATTCTTTCTGTTCTTTTTCCGATAGTTTTTAACTTCACTACATTCAACACAATACTTCTAAATTCCTTAAAAATTGGAGGTGTTTCACTCATCCAGTTGGTTATAACTGCCTTGTGTGCAATAGCTAAAAGATTCCAAAGAAGTAAATACTTTGCTCTGGGTACACATTGTGGAATAGAACATTAAACAGAATTAAATATTTAGACAACTGAAACGTATCATTAAAAACTGTTTGTAAAAAGTAGCTCACTTTGTCCCAAAATACTTTAAGCAATTGAAAATCAAAAAGCATGTGTTTCCTGTCTGCCTTCAATTTTGCTTTACACCTCCAACAATCCATTTCTTGTTTAAACATTAATTCTAACCTATGAGGTATCAAAAAAGACCTACTAAGAAATTTCCATGTAAATAACTTCCATTGGAGTGACAAGGATGTACACTTAGGAGAAACAAGTATCCATCTTGTTTCCATTTGCATCAGCAGCTCTATTATTAATTAATTTGTAATAATCCCAACAATTGTCTTTATAATATGCTTTCATGCTTTTAACTATTTTTATAAATTTTAGATCAGTAGCCTTTTACTGAACAGCTTGATTTATTAAATAAATAATATAGTCTGTAAATTTAAGGACCTTTTGTCTTATGGTTGGACTCATTAATTCTATTTTTATAACATATTGTCTTAGATACTGTATTGATAACCACATACTACTGTATGTTTTCATAAATAAGACCTAACCAGAGAATAAGGCCTAGCTTGATTTTCAAGGGTGGTCATGATATAAGCCCTACCCCAAAAATAAGCGCCAGTTAAGATTGTCAACAACACATGATGGACATGTTGAATTATAAAATAATATTATTGATATCCATTGACCCCCCCCCCCCCCAGACAAGATGAGTGCAAAAATAAAGAGCTATCCCATCGAGTACAAGAAAGGAATCTTGGAGGACTCTGAGGGAAAGAATCTGATGGCTTTCTGCAAAGAGAAGAGGTTAGATCTCCGAATGGGCCAATAATGGCATGCAGTTTACGACAACCTCAGTCAACAGGCACTCGAGGGAAATGCTAAGAAGTGCAAATGTGGATCAGGTCGGCAACCATTATTTCCTGAGTTGGAAGAATGTATTGCTAACAGGAGAGCAAAGGCTTTGGTTGTGCACAGGGGTGATATTCAAGCATTTGCCCTTGCAGTGGCACCACAGTTAGAAATATCCCCAGAAGAATTCAAAGCATCACAACATTGGCTGGATGGCTTCCTTCAGCGATATGAACTGTCTCTAAAAAGATCAACAACATTGTTCAAGCTGGAAGATACTGAAGTTATTAAATGTGCACTTGCATTCAAGTCCTTTGTTGCTGGCATCAACATTTCTAAATACCAACTCTCCAACATGATTGCTATGGATGAAACTGCAGTGTTTATGGCCAAGGATCTCAAACAGCAATTGATCAGAGGGGTGCCTCGTCAATCTACATTTCCTCCACTGGTTACGAGAGTGCACGTGTTACCTGTATTTTGTCAATTTGTCTAGCTGGAAAGAAAACCCCACCTCTAATCATTAGTAAGGGCAAGAAAGATAAGATTGAAAGTGCTTCAGGCATTTACATTCTTGAAACTGAAAAAGCCTGGTGCACACAAGCAGTTATAAGGAAGTGGGTTGATGTAATGCTGCCACTTGTTTTGCAAGGTGGTGAAAGAGGTTTGCTAGTCTGGGATTCAGCCAGCACTCACTGTGCTAAAGACATGAAGAAATTCCTTGCATGGAAAAGAATAGATCAAATAATGATTCCCGCAGGAATGCCTGCCTATCTGCAGACTCTTTATATTGCAATAAACAAGACATTCAAGGACCATTTGTGCATGGAACTCAATGACTACACTGAAAATGGAATGGAGAGAAATCAGCATGGAAACTTTGTAAAGCCTAGCCTGCAAGAGGTTGTGACTTGGGTGAAACATTCATGGGATAAAATCACTGACAGCTGTGTTGCCACTGCACTACAAGCAGGCTACTTGGACACGCAGTGCTCATTTAAGGAGAGCTCTATTGCTAGGCATGACAGATTGGGGTCAATGGTTCTACAGGAAGTGGAGGCACAAGAAATTCAGGCCAGTATTGAGGGGTTGGAGACTTATGACAATATTCCAGATGAAGATGACATGACTGTATTTGAATAATGTTTCCGTTATTGGAGCAACAGAATGGATTGCTTCTGCTTTCAGTTTTATTCCCCTCCTCCAATACACATGTACTGAGATTTTCATGTTCTTTCTGCTAAGCATGAAATATTGGACTGTGAAAGCCAACGTATAAATATTCCTAAGTTGAAATGTTTGTTGCACTGTTTATGTAAAATTCTCACACAACTGTTAACACGTTACTTATAACTGTTGCCAAATAAGAGAAAAGTACCAAATAAATGTTAATTTGTGTACATGAATAAATGTCAGTTTTGTACATGAATAAATGTCAATTTGTGTACATGCATAAATGTCGATTTTTGTACATGAATAAATGAATAAATGTAGACTGTTGTAAGTGGGGGGTAAATAGGGCATCCCCAGTGCATATTTCGGCGGGGGAAAAAGTATAAGACCCAGTCTTATTTTTGAGGAAATACTGTACTATCTAGATCAAAATTATGCATTAAGCTGTATATTCTGTCACTATCCTGAATACATTTTTGGATATCAAATCTGTATATTGCTGTGAGTTGCTTGATTGCAACCAAATGTTTTCATGAATTTGTTTCCATCTGGCTGGATAAGAGGTATTCAACCACAAAGATAAGGTCTTTATGGCAGATGATAAAGCATAAATCTCTATATCAGGTAGATTTATACCTTCTGCTTCCAGTCACTCAATTGATGATTAATAGCTATTATGGGACTACTATTAAACTATAGAAAGTTTAACATCAACTTGTTAAACTGTTTTATATTTTGTTTAGAAGGAGGAATAGAAAATAGAAAAGTACCAAATAAATGTCAATTTGTGTACACGAATAAATGTCAGTTTTTGTACACGAATAAATGTTGATTTGTGTACATGAATAAATGAATAAATGTAGATTGTTGTACGGGGGGGGTAAATAAGGCATCCCCTAATGTGTATTTTGGCGGGGGAAAAAGTATAAGACCCGGTCTTATTTCTGTGGAAATACTGTACTATCTAGATCAAAATTATGCATAACTTGTTCCATCATTAAAAGTTTACCAGTATGCAACAACCAATCTCAAACAATTAAGTCCTTTTCCTTGAGAGCTTTAATTGTGGCCATATAAAATGTATTGATACAATCCTTAATACAGGCAATGGGATATATAACAAAAAAAGTCCATATCTTAACATCTGGATTCTTGCTTAGATCATCATTGACGGGTTTTAATATTTAAACTATAAATTTAGAACTTATATATTTCATTTCATCAAAAGCTGTGTATTCTCTCACTATCCTGAATACATTTTTGGATATCAAATATCTATATTGCTATGAGTTGCTTGATTGCAACCACATGTTTTCATGAATTTGTTTCCATCTGGCTGGATAAGAGGTATTCAACCACAAAGATAAGGTCTTTATGGCAGACGATAAAGCATAAATCTCTATATCAGGTAGATTTATACCCCCTACTTCCAGTCACTCAGTTGATGATTAATAGCTATTATGGGACTACTATTAAACTATAGAAAGTTTAACATCAACTTGTTAAACTGTTTTATATTTTGTTTAGAAGGAGGAATAGAAAATACTTGCATAAAATATAATAATTTTGGAAAGATAATCATATTAATTATGTATAGTCTTCCGCCATTGTAAAGAAGAATTTATTCCATTTTTGTATGAAACATTTTATATGATTTAAAATATTATTATAGTTAAGAGATAGTGTCTCAATTGTATCTTTAGTTAATAAAACCCCTAAATATTTAATTTTGTTATCAGAAACAAGATATTGAGAGAATTTCATATGCAAATTCATTTTGTCAGAGTTCAATAACAAAAACTGGATAAGAAACGGACATAAACTATAGAAATACAAAATAGAAAAGCTAAGTCTATGGTAGCAGTAAGAAACTTTAATTGTACGCGCTTTCGTTGAGGCTAACGCCACAACTTCTTCAGACAAAAAAAATCATTACAAATCACTTCTTTTAAATACAAAGTCAGTCACATGATTTATGTCAACTGGTTCCCACATTATATCAAAAACATTCCATTTATGGGTATGTTATAATAAATCAAATAAAATCACTAACCATTCTAAATGAAATCTATTATTATTTAAAAGAACTACCACTCAATAAAAAATTAAATAATTAAACTACACATCACTAAATTACTTCTAAAACATAATCACATATAATAATAATGCAAGCCTATAACTTGTATATTGGGAGGCATATAAATTCATGTCAATAAACTCCTAGACTTTAAAACACAGGCTATTGAACAGTTGTCATTCAACCCGAGTGGCTTAAAAGCATCTAATTTCAGTTGCCATAATAATTCATGCTGTTCTAATTTCAATGATAAAGGTCCACCTCTCACATCATTTTGAACCTGATCTATTACTTTAAACACAGACTAATGGATTCCTATTAAATGATTGAAGATGCATTCTTTCAAATGCATCTTGATCGAACTTGAAAGCACGAAAAGGCAAAATAGCGAAATGGTATATAATCAAATTCTTTCCCTGGGAAAGAAATCGGTTGGGCTCTTCCATTACTTTGCCATTTTTATCACTGTAGTGCGATCCCAGAAGTTGGTATATTTAAGAAGGGGGTGGGGTTGTGGGGAGTGAAGCCTCCCACTTTTTGTAATGTTCTAAAAATTTTTTTTTTGGTTTTGTGGAACAGCGATTTTTTTCCCCTTGGAAAAAATTTGCTGTTCTAAGCATTTGAGATTGTAAACTTTCATTTACATGGGTTTGATAAATTATCGTTTACTTTTTTAAGCATTTGATGATTTGACATAGACCCAAATTAATGTTCAGGATAGGTAGATATGTGTTTAGCCAAGACATTCTTAGTTTTATTATTAGTGATAGCATATATATGTTCATACAAGCGTTCTCTTAATTTTCTGTCCATTTTCCCTATATCGAAACTCCGGCAGATTCTACATTTAGCCAAATAGATTATACTTTTAGTATTACAGTTGAATCTTCCTTTCACCATATATTTTCTGCTGTTAACTTGAAAGCTACTTCCAGTCTCAATATACCTACAATATGGGCATGCTTCGCACTTAAACATCCCCATAGTTCTCTGATATACCTGCATCTTAAATTCTGATAGGGTCTTTAAATTCTGCCCTCTCCTAAAAACTATTTTAGGTTGGGGCAGTAATTTGGGAGCTATAGTAGTATCTGTAGAAACCAAATCCCAATTTTTGGTCAAGATAGATTTCAGGTTGAATGCATCCATACTAAATGGTGTGATAAATGTTAACAGTAAACCAGAATTGTTAGTAATCTTTACATTATCTCTGACTGGGTTTACATTCATAAGATTCATATAATTTCAGATGGCCCTAAAATGGCCCATCCTTCTCTTGTTTTGAACTTCAGAGATTAGTGAGTTCAATAAAGAGCTAGGGTACCCACGCTTTAAAAACAAGTCTTTCAAAAATTCACATTCTGCCAGAAAGTCTGAATAGTTGGAAATCATTCTTGCAGCTCTCAAGAGCTGCCCTTTAATTGTGGATCTCTTCTGATAGAATGGATGTGAAGTAGAGAAATGTAGAAAAGAATTTGAATAAGTATCTTTTCTATAAATAGTAGCTATGTTTGCTTGTCTTATTCTTTCTTTTTAAGTAAGACATCCAGATACGATATCTCATCAATTTCTAAATCGCTAGTAAAGCTCAAAAAATGAGTTTTATTATTCAAATAATCTAACAATTCTAAGAATATGCTATGATCAACTTAAATATGATGAAAATATCATCTAGAAAATGTGTATAGTAATAAATATATTCTTACCATAGATTATTATTGAATACGTATAAGTCTTATTGAATACGCGAAGCTCACCCCACATCGTGAGCCCATAGCTACCACCGCTATTTGCAAATAGTGTCTGCCATTAAACAAAAAATAATTTGTTAAGATCAGGTCTAATAATTCTTGGATCAAGGACAATTCCTGGTTATCTACACCTTTCTTAGTCAAAAAGCAGCTAACCCACTCGATGCCAAGCCGGTGTGGTATTACTGTATATAAATTCTTGACATAAGTTGTGGCAAAATTATACAATCCAACTTATTAATATTATCTAAAAATGTCCAGGAATCTCTGCAAATCTGTTTCTCGTCCAATAAATGCTTTTTTAGACAATGGTCAACATATTTTGCTAGGGGGTAAGTTATGGAATTCGTACCGTTAACTATTGGGTGTAGGGCTGGATTAAAGAGATTCTTGTGTATCTTTGGGACTCCGAATATAATAGGTGTCTGTGGTGAAGGCATAGAAAAATTGTTGTATAAATCTATCATAATCCTACCTTCTATAAATAAATTATTCAAGTAAATCCCTACCCTACTGTAAGCTGTATTAAGTTCATTCAATGTTACTAGTGAATAAGAGTTATTGTTTAGCATATCCTCCATACGCTGGTTATAATAAGGGCCATCTAAAAATACCAAACCCCCAACTTTGTCAGACTTAGTAATCCATATATTGTTATTGTTTAAGCTTCTCAGCATTTCCCATTCAAGTTATTCATTTGGTTAAAATCCACTATATTTCTTATAAGTATATTTATTTATTTTACATTTGTTAACCGGGGGTGTCTGACTGAGCAGAAAAGGCCCTTTTTCAGCAGAGGCCTGGGGAGAAAAGCTCCACAAAGAAAAATTACAGACACATTTAGTTATTTAGACATGGTCAGTATACACACAAATTACAAGAGACATATTTTTACAGTGGTGTGCGGCACATAAACAGTTACAGTGGAGAGAACAAACAAAAAAAAAATATTAATTTTAAAAATAAAGGTAATTAATAGATTTGTGGTGTACAGCTGAAATTTGGAACATAGGTAGAATACATACATAGTACACAGGTACAGTACATACATTGTAGATTAGCTGGTGTTTGTGAGTAAGATTGAAAACTATTATCATTATATTATATTATTATATTATATTATTATATTACGTATGTCATGTTCTCATAATCGTTCATATACTGCTAATGCTGTGTCTTTTGGCTTATCCCGGTTAGGGGGCTCCACAGTGGAACTCCGGTCTGCTAATGCTTGGTAGTGAATATTTACGTGCCGAGTTACCAGCCCTGATGCACAACCTGCAATGAAGGTACGCCCATTCACGCATGTCGCCACACAGGCACAAATGGTACTGCCACTATATTTTTTATTTTTTTATTTTTTGACATTATCTGGTACACCAAACAGAAGCTGCTTCTTTCCATCATGCTCTGCTGTCTGTCTTATTTCAGGTAGGAGGGGATGAGTCATAGCCAGTGCTGACAGCCCTAATGGTGATGCCATATTTATAGAGTACTGGGGTATGCACTGACAGACATTCTCGGCCATAATGGCTTTACCTACTTACATGGCAGGTGTTGGTTTGAGGAATGCTACATTAGGACACCTCATTCCATGCTCAGGCAACAGATGGGTTTCTGATTAGATTAGGGGTGATAAGAAACAGAACATGTTCTGCAGCCTTTAAAGAAAAAGTGTTAGTCATTAACCTTTCAAGTGACAAAGCTTTTTTACAAATAATATCATTGTAATATTTATTTATTTATTTGTTAACTGAAGTAGTGGATTGGTCCAAAGACCCTTTTCAGCAATATCCCAGTCAAAAATGAAAACACACATGGTGCTATTTTATTAAAGCATCTCCAATGCCATTTTGTACAGCATGACACATACATGTAAGAACTGTAACTCCGTAATGAGAAAGAAGTAATGTATTCATTATGTACAAAGCATTAGCGTTAATGTAAAATAATATATTCACCTTAGCTTTGTTTAACATTATCAAAGCAGCTATGTTTTGATAACTTCATTAGTTGATCTGCAAGTGTTGTCTTTGACTGATCGAGCTAAAGCAAAAATGTCAAACAAAGCAACAACAAAGTTTGCAGATGTTAATAACTCAGTGGACAGATTTTTTATGGTACCACTCAGTAGAAACAATAAATAGCTTATAAATAAAAATGCTTAATAATTATATTTTACTGTGTTCATATTAGCAATCTGGTTTGATTTATTTTAAAATTCTGCATGGCAGACTACAGAAATGTAGATCATAGGATGATGGGGGAAAAATAAAGAAAAAGTATGTTGATTCACTAACAGAAAGTACTGGAACCTTTGATGGAACCAACAGACTAACAGGAGCCCTTCATCGGGTATTAACAATTTACTGATGTTAGTACATTGTGTTAATGCTAACATGTGCACAGAAAGGTAGAGAGGAAAACATCACTGCATTTCCATTTGCCAAAAAGGATGCTACAATTCTCAGACACACAAATATCAAACAGAAGCAGTGTCAGTGTGTGTGTGTGTGTGTGTGTGTGTGTGTGTGTGTGTGTGTGTGTGTGTGTGTGTGTGTGTGTAGAGAAAGTAGTGTGTTATGACCTGTCATATGTTTATACTCCCTCAAAATGATCCATTCGAAGTTGCGTGACATGGAAAAAAGAAAAACATTCATTATCAGTTCATGTTATCTAGGCAGATACTTAATGGGAACTCAATCACAATAAAAGGAGATGTGCAGAATGATTAGTAAAATCAAGTGAAGGAAAACAAAATGTTACAGTTTTCAATTTGCTGGTATTTTAACATGCAATTTGTGTGATATGAATGGTTACAGGAATGCATGCTAATGCATACAAGCACATAGTGATGTGTATGTAAAGTGCTTCTTCAGCTTCCTTTGGGAGGTGTATGCATTCCTCACATGTGCAACCTCTGCAATGTAATTCTTGGAGGGACTCAAATAGCCTCTGCCTATGGGTACAAATATATATAAAACTTTGCATAGTTTATGTGGATATTTAGGAAGGGAATGACTTATGAGCGGTTTCATATTGTAGTTATGAGGTAACTATACATTTTAATAGTGTTAATTTAATGTTTGGTTAATATTTTAGCATTTTAATAAAGGTTATATTGAAATATGTCAGCTAAATACTTTTGTTATCTGATAAGCTAGTTCAGTCTCCATTAAGATGTTGACTCTGTTATGCCAGTAATGCAATTTTCTAATTCGCTATTGCAGTTTATGTCTTTTTTTAATTTTTATTTTTTTAAGTTGTTTATTTTAAAATGATTGCATTTGATAGGTAGTTGCTAGGCTTGTGGTCTAGCCCACTTTCACCATTTCCCCAAGGGACTCTCTGCATCAGTGATTTCCTCAAGTTCGCTCATTTGACAAGTGAAAGCTGAGGGAATCAGCAGCTCATAGCCTTTCGTTTATTTTCCCTTCCCCACAGATGACCACCTGCTGTCGACAGCTCCTCTCCTTGTTCACCTATCTAAACGGCTCACCCTAGCCTCCCCCAGGCACAACTTGAACCATATCAATGGCTGGTGAGGAGATTGTCAATTTTGGTGTTGCATCATATTGCTGCCAGGGAGTGCGCCATATCCCTCACCATCCTGGTTTAGTTTTATGAGCTTTGAGGTTGCTGTCTTTGGGAGGTGTATGCATGCTTCTACTCAGGAACAACCTCTGAACCAAGCAGTATAACATTTACAGTGCATAGCCACCATAGCCACCAGGCTGTCAACAACAATACTGCAGTAAGCTTAAGCTGCACCCCTCCCCAATGGAATACATATCTCTCAAACTTTAAGAGGTAGAAATCTGGACAAAGCCATATGTAATGGGGCAACACAGCCCCAAAAATTGGGACAATTTTTAAATATTGCTCTTGCAAACTTATAAAGTTGATAGAATAAGATATTTTGCATTAGCATGAATTTTCTGAAGAGTATGAAGTCTGAAACTCAAACAGCCATAATTATTTTCTGACTTTAGTCCTCAATCATTTGCCAGTGATTTGCTAGAAAACAAAAAATGTATGTGGAACAGACCAAAAATATGAGCCAAAATCTGACAGTTGAGAGGTATGATGGGAGAGCTGGCACTGGCCACCCTGCCCCACCCTATCCCCATCCAGACCCTCCAGAGGCAGTGCAGCTACTTAAACACGAGTCATCTGAAGCACACTAAAGACTTTACCTGTCTGCAGTACAGATCTAGGCCAGCAGCTACCAGTCACATTTATCAGGGCTGATTTAGTTAGACACTATTGTTTTAGGGGAAGCTGTGTATGTGTATTTTATGTGTGCATTGTATGTTTGTGTCTCTGTCTGTGTTTGTGTATGTATATTTTATGTGTGCTTTGTATGCTTTTGTCTATGTATGTGTATTTTATATGTGCTTTACATGTTTGTGTCTGTGTATGCGTTTGTGTATGTGTATTTTATGTGTGCTTTGTACGTTTGTGTCTGTATATGTGTTTGTGTATTTTATGTGTGTATTGCATATTTGTGTCTGTGTGCATTTTATGTGTGCTTTGTATGTTTGTGTTTGTGTGTTTGTGTATGTGTTTTTTATGTGTGATTTGTATGCTTGTGTCTGTATATGTGTTTGTGTATGTATATTTTATGTGTGCATTGTATGTTTGTGTCTATGTGTATTTTATGTGTGCTTTCTATGTTTGTGTCTGTGTATGTGTTTGTGTATGTGTATTTTATGTGTGCTTTGTATGTTTGTGTCTGTGTATGTGTATTTTATGTGTGCTTTCTATGTTTGTGTGTGTATGTGCATTTTATATGTGCTTTGTATGTTTGTGTATGTGTATTTTATGTGTGCTTTACATGTTTGTGTCTGTGTATGTGTTTGTGTATGTGTATTTTATGTGCACATTGTATGTTTGTGCTTGTGTATGTGTTTGTGTATGTTGTGTGCTTTGCATGTTTGTGTCTATGCATGCGTTTAGTCTTCTAATTAAGTAAAGTGGAGCTTCCTTAACTGACTGCATGGGCAGAGTGGTGATAAATACTGGATGATAGGATTGTGAGAAACAATGAAATATCTATACTTCGTGCCACATATGTCTTTGTCACTCTCTTTATCAGTGTCTGTTATGCTAAATATCTACAAAAGCAGGTACAGTCAAACACACACACATTTTTATATACACACACACACACACACACACACACACACACACACACACACACACACACACACACATTCATATAGTGCTGCATGACTTTGTTGATGTTAGAGTCACTGACTCATATAGTGCTGCATGACTTGTTGATGTTAAAGTGACTGAATCTAAAAACATCAAGTTTAATTTGTCAAGACTGTTTAATATATAATATACCAAAAGCCAATGTATGAGTTCTAAAACTGTGCTAGGATAACGTTAATGATGGCCTGACATACAAAATAGAAGTACTCTCAATGTGAAAGTTTAACTGCTTTATAACTATAAGGAATTCACAGGTAGCTAGTGATTACTTTGCTTCATAATTTACAGAATTCACTGTTAGCTAATTAGTTGGAAGATGGTTATGGAAATGAGTGCAGAGTTATACCAGTCATCAACTCTCCCTTTCTATGCAAATCATTTTGTCTTGGTCAATCATGCATGTGGTTGACCAGAAATCTGTCTGGTAATAGCAGGGTTAACCACTTCTGAATTATATCATGCAGGCAATGCCACTAATATCCACGGTAGTGGTGCTGTGGTAGCGTTGTCACTTCACATTAAGACGCTGTCCGGTTCGACTCTCAGCTAGAGCATCTTCTGCGTGGAGTCATGCGTGAATGGGCGTACCTTAGTTGAAAGTTGTGCGTCAGGGCTGGCAACTCAGTACGTAAAAATCAACTGCCAATCATTAGTGGACCGGAGTTCCGCTGTGGCGACCCCTAACTGGGAAAAGTCGAAAGACACAACAACAACAAGGCGATGCCACTAATGACTGTATTCTGCAAGCATCAAGACAAGGTAAGCCAGTTACATCTTAACTCTGAAGTGGGAGAATGGGGAAAGGGTGGGGGTTAAGGAAAAAATGCTGTTGAGTGATGTCAACATGTAATCACATAAAAAATTAAAACAGTTAACCTAAGCAGTGCTTTAATCTTTAATCTTCTTCTTATTTCAGCTTTTCCCGGTTAGGGGTCACCACAGCGGAACTCCAGTCCGCTAATGATTGGCAGTAGATTTTTATGGTGCCAGCTCGACGCTCAACCCTCAACGAAGGCACGCCCATTCATGCATGTCTTTCGAATGCCACTCGACCATGGGGAGGATATGCAGACTCCACACAGAAGACGCTCCAGCTGAGAATCGAACGGGAGAACCTCTTGCTGTGAGGCAACAATGCTACCACTGCACCCCCACTGCTACAACAAAAAGAAGCCTTCCTTGCTGGATGATGCCTGGGCTTCTGAAAAATCAAACTATTGGAAATGATCTCCAAGGAAATATGTTTAAAGGAAATGGCTGTGTACGATGCTGTTGGAAGGCAACAGCACACTGGAGATTATATTTCATAGAAGCAGACCAAAGACCACAAAAAGGTTCTGAATGATAGATGGGAAATAGATTGGAGCATAGCTGTCATGGCAAACTAGAACAATAACCAGAATCCTAAATATTACAAAACTGTAAAGCAGATAAAAAGGGGTATTTACATGTTTTATGCCCTGTCATTTTAAGAGGTTTATTCTAGCAGTATATGGAAAGGTAGCCTGCTGAATTTAGTAGGAATGTAAAAATTATAACGGAAGAATAGCACATACATTTAGGAATGATTTTCTTTGTGAGAATGTTCTCTTGGTCATTTTTTCTGACTGATGTTAGTGTTGCTCCATGTTTAAACAGAATGGATCTTATAAGTAGGTATGATCAGGGTATGATAATTTTGATCATGTCTAATTGATGTAGATGTATGACTGAGATCATATATAGTACTTGTAATTATTTTCTGCATATTTTCCTTGATTTTAGGATCAGAATTGTTAGCAAAATAGCACAAATAATAATAATAATAATAATAATAATAATAATAATAATAATAATAATAATAATATTAGGGATGAGTTTCTAAATGCATGTTGATCAAGAGATTTTAAATTAAATCAAATTAGTTTCCTTGTTGAAAAGTAGCACCTGACATTTAATATTCACTACATTTACTTTGTTTCATTTGTAAGGTACTGTACTATTTTATAAATCAGTGGCAAATTCTACATAATATATACTTTTTCAATTTTATAATTAAAGGATAAAAACAGAACGCATCAAAACAGGAACATGTCATTGGATATGTAAAGCTTATAAAGCACCTGTCTTCTTCAATTAGAGTCTAGGACTTTATAAGACTTTTAAATTAAAACTGTAATTAAAATGAAACCCTGCTCTAAAAGCTCAGTAGCAGCTTGTATGGATATAAATGTTCTTTTGCACAAAGCACAATACACTGAGTTTGACAGTTTCATCCTAGCCTTATAGCCAATATCATTAAAATAGATTTGCAGAGAGAAAAGGAGGGAGGGAGATGAGACTTGCATTGCGCAGGTAGCAGAACACTCCTAGATAAAGGTTGAGAAGCAGTATAAGCAGAAGACTGCTGTGAGACAAAGGTTACAGATACTGTACCCACTGCATTGGGCTAGTGCAGAGAGGAAAGGCTGCACCTGGCTGAGAGAAGTCACACCTCCTGACTGCAGGACAGCGTGGTTACTGCTCACAAAGTGAGCAGATAGTCCTCAGTATATATACAAAAGAGCAAGCTGAGATGAATACCAGGGCTGTCACTCCATACAAAGTAATGCTGTATAGGAGAGTTGCCATTTGAAGCTACATTTCATTGATTTTGCCAATGTTACTATCATTATAGGTAGCTTTCTTCACCAGCATAGCAACAATGGTAGCACCCCATCCAAAGTGCATTCCTTTAACATAGAGTGGCAAACATGTGCAAGATTACCTAGAGAAATACAAAACTACATGCGTGTGTGTGTGTGTGTGTGTGTGTGTGTGTGTGTGTGTGTGTGTGTGTGTGTGTGTGTGTGTGTGTGTGTGTGTGTGTGTGTGTGTGTGTGTGTGTGTGTATATATATATATATATATATATATATATATATATATATATATATATATATATATATATATATATATATATATATATATATATATATATATATATATATATATATATATATATAGAGACAGAGATAGCTATAGATATATAGATATGTGTGTGTGTGTGTGTGTGTGTGTGTGTGTGTGTGTGTGTGTGTGTGTGTGTGTGTGTATGTGCCCATGTGAAATTGCATACACATATATATGTATATGTATATATATATATATATATATATATATATATATATATATATATATATTAATAGGGTACTTGTCAAATCTTCAAATGCTCAAAATTTCGAACGTTACATGGTCGAGACCAAACGTCCGAAATTTTGAGTGCTCAAAAATAGACTTTCAACGGTACTGTACGGTGCAGATACAGTCTCGGAGTTGGTATATTTAAGTAGTGGGGGCGTGGGGGAGTGCAGGGGGACTTGCCTCCCTGTCTAGTAAAGTGTTTTTTTCTGTGTTTTCTTTTTTTTTTTTTTTTGTTTTATGTTCGAACATCCAGATGTCAAACGTTTGGTCTTGACCATGTGTTGTTCGACATTTTGGATGTTCAAACATTTAACATAGACCCTATATTTATATATATATCTATATATATATATCTATATATATATATATATATATATATATATATATATATATATATATATATAGATAGCATCTTCTAAACCACCTGTCCTGTTGAGAGTTGCAGTGGCAGGAAGCTGTGCAGAAAAGACCAGAATTCTCCATCACAAATAAAAACTCTCTGCTCATCATGAAGAATCTCCATGAACTCCTAGGCAGTCCTTCCAGAATGGTCTTTACCAATGAAAGTGCCATGGGAACATCATCCCAAGGTGCTCAGAGCACACCCACTCACTGCCATCAATAATTTGTGAAGAGCAGCAGCTGACTTCAAGGTCATGTTACCACAGTCTTGTTCTTGGGATACATGTACCACTGCTTATAGTTTTGTGATCACACTTATCGGTATTGATATTACTGCCTTGATTTTCTGCCTGACACCTGTCCCTATACTAATCCTCAGGGACCCTCTTTTTGTTTGGCTTTGAGACAACTCAGCAACATATTTCTATCAAACTCTTTGTGAAGGGTCTACCAGTCTACCAGTTATTTTAAATATTTTTACTACTGTGTTGTAGCAAGCGTACTTTTATATTGCTATAATGTATTTCATTGTTGATATTTTTTGGTGGTCAAATTTATCTTTATAAATACATTGCTTTTTTCTGTTTGGCATTTCTGTGCCAGAGTCATTACTGAAATTGATCATCAGACCAGTCCACTAACCCAGTTTTCAAATAGTAAATAACCAGGCCATTCCACCACACCCATATGCTCATCACAGAATATAGTGGCCCCATACTGATGTGATTTATGAAAAATAAAAGGAGTTGCAGGGAAAGTTGGGTGAAAACTTTAAAGCTGGGTTCATGTACTGATTTCTGAGATTTTTGTTGTGTAGTTGTTGGTTATACAGTTTTACTGATGAAAAGAGATGTTTGAGTTGACTCTCATTTGAATCCTTTTCTCCTATTTGATCTTTACCAGAAGTGACAGTTAAACTCATTATGTAAATAGCATGCCTACCATGGAAGTGGGAGTGCCTTCACTGGTTCCACCCATATAGCAATGGCAAAGTTAATACCCCCAGAAGGCACCTATACCTCTCAACTGTACAGGTTTTCGCAGAATGTCCAAATTTGTGCCTCATATTTTTGATGTGTTCCTCCTAAAATCTATCCCTTTTTGGCAAATAGCTGAGGACTGAAGTCATTAAATAATGACAAACATTTGAGTTTAAGACTCCACATTCTTCAGAAAATTCATGCTAATGCAAAACCTATCATTCTATCAAGTTTCTAAGTTTGTAAGGGTAATATTTAAAATCTGTCCCTATTTGTTCCCCCATCATTTTACGCTTTCTCCAGATTTGTTTCTCTAAGACGTTGAGAGGTATGAAGGCACTATACATCACTGTACAATATCTGTTAGATTTCAGCTGTTGAAATCCCATTGCCTTACCTGTACAGTATCCTTCTTAAAGGGCAGCTATAGACCACGTTAAAAGAGAGCTACACTCCTGCTTCAATGATTGTCGCCTTTCTCCAGTCTTAATATTTTGAAATCAGTTGTTTTCTTTGTGTCATTTTCATTCATCCATTTTAAGACACACACACTTCCCATTCCCCCAAAATCACTGCATATCAGGGTGCTGCTTCTCAGGTGGTCACCTAATATTAGCCTGTTATCAACCAATTATTCCTAAACCCCAACAGTGTACCTAGATTCAGCTGATATATATACTCACTACTAGAAGATACTTACTCGTACAGCAGTTCCATGGTGCAGCTCTCCCTGTCTCCTTCACCACTCTACTCCATTCCATTTTATACCCTATACCCACTTCCCAGTAGAAAAGCTTCTTTTCCTTAATGTATTCTAGGTTACATCATAATTTATCCAGAACTGCTTAAGAACTCTGTTAACAACTTGCAGTTCCTGTAGAACTAAAGCATGTTTTTGTATCCAATCCACAGTCAAAGCAGCTATCTGTAAATTCTTTCAAGTGACAAATTCTACGCCACTCATTTACATTAAAATATGTTGAATAATTCTGTGGTATCAGATGAATTATTCTTTTTCAGGACTTACCAGGAAATGATCTTCCAGCTGTCTTAGAGACTGTCTAGGCAGACAGCATGTGAGTAGTAGTAAGTAATAAATCATTTTTGAAGGACCTCTGGTGGTGTCACTAACCTCCTTCTGGTTCCTCATCACTTCGGGAAAATTATTTACTTCAAAGCTGTTACCATTATCACAAATAAAGTCAAAGTATTTTTGATGTATCCTGTTCATTGTAGGAATAAGCTTGTAAGTGTCATCTGCATTTGTGATCTAGTATCATCTCTGGTCAGGGCCTAGCATTCTGATCATGTTAATGACCAGTTCAGCTGGCTGCTAATTAAGGATCAGACATTTAATTGTGCACTGCTCAACTTCTGAGGGCTCTCTTTGTGATTCATATCACCTGTGCATTTAACTGGTGAGGAACAATTAGCTGAATTTTGTCCAAGTAATGCAGGGTTAGAGGTAATTTTCCTCTTTCCAAATGTACTGATCATGAAGTTGGTTAATTTAAATGGTAGTATGCTTAGAACATTGCTGCTGATGGACTCCACCCGTAAACACGTCTCTCTCTCTTTCTTTCTTTCCTTTAAATGTTTTTTCTTTTTCTGCTCCTGCTTCGTTTCTCCCATCAGAATGCATTTACTGCACAAAACATGGCATGGCGCCATTTTCATTCGAAACACTTCTGCACAATACTTTCTACTCCTAATTAATTTGATGTTCATAGGTGTGAACTAGGCTAATGGCCCTGGAGCCTTTACAAGCCTAGCCCATAGGATTACCCTGGCACCGTGCCACCCATCCTTAGTTCCCAGTGCCTCTGTCAAGTAGAGCCACTGGAGTGATCCCCAGGGTGAACTTTTGATTTCCCATCCACTCATCAAGATTTCTCTTGAAGAGGGCCAGTGAGGTGCTCTGCTTCACATGTGTGGGAAGTCTATTCCATAGCATGGGCAGTCTCTGGATTATGAACCTGTCCCTCCAGCACGTTCTATTGATTATGGTAATGAGGTTGAGGTCTCTGGAGTGTGTGGTGTGGAGGGATTGGGATTTCTTTAGATGTAGCATTTCTAATAGAGCTGGGTCATGTAGTACAATTACTCCATAGTGAAATGGTGTATCAGTTCTACATATTTACTGTTTTCATTCTCAATATTGTGTCCCTTTTTTGTAAAAATTGGTAAATCATTTTATAATAATAATAATAATAATAATAATAATAATAATAATAATAACAATAATACTGAGAAACTCAAAAAGTATATTACCAGAAAACTAATGGTATTTGTCATGTAGGTAGTCCAGCCCATTTTCCTTCTGTGAAACTTGTCATGGTGCATTGTTTTAATCCAGTGTCATACAACATAAACTGCTGAAAACAACATGTTTAGTGTGATGATCCTCTGTAATGCTAAATGTATGTAGCCATGTTTGCTCCTTTCTGTTTGAGCTAGATTTCTGTCCCAAACTTCTATCCAGTCTAATAGGCCACACATTTTGGACCTCCCTTGGTAATTATCAGTCATTTACACTTGTAAAAGGTTCTTCTTTACTGTCACAATAGAAAAGCTATAATCTGTTTCATTTAAAATGGCTAGCTGGTTCTAGCATACTATTATTACATTCAGAGTCCCCGCTGCGCCTACTGTCGTACATTATACTTAATGAAATAGGATTGGCATTATGCAATTACTTGCTCTTTTACACTACACTAACTTAATTTGCTTTTAATACAAAGGTAGTCAGAAAACCATTATTTTCATATCATACACTATCATTACCCAATTAAAATGCTGCAACAATAAGGAGAAAAACCTGCAGAAAGGATTCAACAAGCCACATCGAGGAATGGCAGCTTCATGCTGTCTTTGTTAAAAAAGCTATTTAAAACATTTTCTCTGTACAGAACGCATTTGTGAATTTGCTTTTAACACCATTAGCTTTGCTGCCTGCTCCAGGAACAATTCCATTGAGAGGCATTGGACAGATGTGGTGTAAGGAGTTGAATGTTTGCCATAGAGGTAGTGTAGATGTGTTTTGGCAAAGGCTGGTAATACTATCTGCTTGTTTTCACTGTAACAGGTCATTAATAACAACAGAATCCATTTTCAGAACTTTTGAAATACTTTATCAGCTTCATTTTGTGGTTTTGGAACTCCATACTGTTCCTAAACTGTGGGAATGGTTAACACCTGCATAGGTTTTAACTGCCAGTAGTTTATACAGATATACTACATCTTTTTAAAAAAAAGTAGCACTTAAAATATGAATGTGTTCTTAATGGCTTTTCAAATAATAAACATGAAAATCACGTAACTTGAATCTAGTTTTTTATATCATGAATAAAAGTAAAAATTATAGTTAGCACATGAATTTTATTTTCCATTACAGTTTGAAACAGAAATACTGAAATTTGCACATTTATTTAGATTTTTGCAAGTGTGCTATGCTGTCAAAATATTACTGTAAGAGTAGTTGCAGGATTTGTAAAACTGCAACACTAAAGAAAACTAAAAATTGAAAACTACATCAGCTATTGTTATGTGAAATGACATCAGCTATTATAGAGTGGTAGGTGAGCCTGTTAGGTAAACAGCTGTGCAACACTACGGAGCAGACAGTATCGCAGGTAGAACAGCAAACCCAACCAGTTTCACAGTGGCATAGGACAGGCAGCAACCAAAACACCAAGGAGCATCAGGAACGCTGAGCAACACAGGTGGTGCCTGCAGATGGGATAGTATAAACCGTGTGCTTCTCTGGTGCTCTGTTTGCAGCAGCAAATACAGTCCAGCAAGGACAGCCATGAGCAAGGTGGTAATGTTGCACACTCTGATGTCATAACTTGCTAAAAAATGCTTAATGTATGTTTAATCAGTCATATGCTGAACTGTGTAGAGAGGTGCAGGAATTTAGGTGTGTGCAAAAGGACAACAGGCTTAGCCATACCTCTCAACTGTCCAGATTTTCACAGAATGTCCAGATTTTTGCCTCATATTTTTGGCCTTTTTCTCCTACAATTTGTGGTTTTCTAAATAATCACTGAGGACTTGAAGTCACTAAACAATAGCATACATTTGAGTTTCAAACTATACTTAAGAAAATGCATGCTAACGCAAATTCTGTTATTTTAGCAACTTTCTAAGTTTCTAAGAGCAATATTTAAAATTGTCCCTATTTTTTGGGCCTTTGTTCCCCTATTATTTTAGGCTTTGGACATATTTCCTTTGCTAAGAACTTGTGAGGTATGTGCTTAGCAAACAAGTAACAAGCTAAGTATAGTAAGAACCATTTTGCCTGGGATAGCACCCATATCCCCACCCTCAGCTTGTAACTTGTGGCAGTGATAAAGGAGGCACAGACAGTAGTGATCAGTGTGTGCACAACAGTATGCAGTACACAGGACCAGTGCAGAGAAACATGGACCCAGAACTGGGTGTTATCCATCAGATGGCACTGCAGGGGAGGAGCACACATGCTCAGAACTGAGTATTATCCATCAGATGGCACTGCAGGGGAGGAGCACACATGCTCAGAACTGAGTATTATCCATCAGATGGCACTGCAGGGGAGGAGCTTGTCAAGAAAAGAGGGCAAAGGACAAGGTAATGAGGTCAGTGAGACAGTGACAGCACAGTGATAACACAAACAGGAAATTAGGTAGTGTATTTTGATGTGTCAGGGCAGAAATGCAAAACATAGTACAGAAACACAGTAGACACATAGCTGATTCTCACATATAGAGAACACACACACACACACACACACACACACACACACACACACACACGCACACACACACACACACACACACACACACACACACACACACACACACACACACACACACACACACACACACACACACACACACACACACACACACACACACACACACACTTTGTGTATATATCAGAGTAGTCTGGATTTATCTGTTGTGCATTCTGAAAGTGAATGCTGATGGAAAAAAAAGAAGGTCTTTGTCTTGTGTCTTGCCTCATTACTGAGTGTCCTGGCATACTAAATCATGGGTTTACTTCAATAAAAAAAAAAGATGGTGTACATTGACTGGTGGATGTGTATCATCCATGATCTGATGATCTGCTGCCTGCAGCCTTACCACCACCTGATGGACCATCACACTTCATTAAAATAAGTTAAAGCTCAGCATATTTTTTTTCAGGTGAACTGCCCCCTATACCCATCAACAGAAAGTTCTGCCCCAGTACCTTCATCTCTAAATACACTATCTCTAAAGTTGTAACTTCGAAAAAAGGGAAACATCTGTTTCACTTTTTCCCAGTTTGACAAATATAGAGTTCAGAGGTGGAAGGCACAAAGCCACCAAATATGGGGTACAGAGAGTACGATGAGGTGCAGAGGGTATGGTCCCTGCAAAATAAGCGTTTTTATTTTGTGTGAATAGAGTCAGTGAGGTGTGGTAGCACAACAGTGTGGTTGATATGTTAGACTTCAGTAAGCTTGGGATCAGTCACACCAAGCAGAGCTAAATATTACATAGCATCAAAAGTAATTGCAAGTAAGTAATTTCATATTTTATTTGATAACTAGTATGATTACATCTACCAGGAAACCTCTCTCTTCAGTGTAATTTTCTTATGAATTGAAAACAGGGGCTCCAGAAATTTAATTTATCCCTGACTTGCAGGTATTATTTCAGTGAAGCCTAAAATGATAGTCTCACATTTCTGCATGTCACAGGGAAACACCTCCTAAATGTTTACGATGTGTTTGAGTTCTGAGACCTAGAGTGAGAGGACACCATGCTGTTGAAACACTTTGTCTTTATTGAAAAATCTGTCATGTAGTTTATAGGCTAAGTACTAGGCTAGATGCCCTTTTGAACCATTTTAAGCCTAGACAATTTTACTTTCAAAAGGTGAAAATCAGTCTTTGTGCCTTGTATCTGTGAGGTAAATGTCTTAACCGTTATGGCAGCTACCCCAACAGTCATTTGTTTAACGTGAGTACAAAAAGTTCATTAAGTCTGTCGGTGCATATGCTAATGAATTAAAAAGTCAAGACAAAAACTGGGAGTTGGATGAGTTATGTAATTTATTAGTTAGAGTGAGAAGACTACCAAGAAAATGTTAACATTAAAAAAATGCAATCAATGTGTAAAAAGTAAGGGGAATGATTTTACCTCATTTAAAATAACTTAAAAACGAGTCTGGTGTAGGTAAAATTCCCTGTTTAAGGCAGATGAAGTTAAAACAAGTAAAGCAGAATAAAATGTGTTCTGAGCACGTTGGCAAGCATGAAATGTGAAAGACATGTGTCACTCATAGATTTTGCATGAGATGCTGGTGTAAATACACAAGGTGTGTGCTCTGTAATCAATACTTTGCTAAAGAATGGAAAATGAAAGAAGCAAATATTCATGCGATGAGACTGCAACCAGTGAAACAGAGTCATAAAAATAACTATTTGAAAGCTTAATTTCTGTTGAAAATATGCACATAGTAATGTGTGCGTGAGAAAAGCTCAGACGTATACAACCAGGTAATCATTCAAAATATGTGAAGTAAAGCTAAAAAATTAGAAGTCAAAGTATGTTTTTGGTGTTATGATATAGTATAGAATGTAATGTGATGACTACTAAAAGGTCTGAAGCTGAAACACTGAATATTAAAAGGAGTAAAGTGAAGCCATCAATATGCAAATAGATTTCTCATTCTGGTCATCGTGTAAAAAGTGTTGGGTCTAAAAGTGCTCACATGTAAACATAAGAATTAAAAAATACAGGATTCATCCCTAGATGGTTGACATCAAATGAGTTTTATCAATTTTGGATTATCTGGCATGTGAGAAGACTGATAAAAAAAAGAACAGAGTGTGAATGCACAGTTAGGGTGAGAAAAAATAAATTACTGGATTGGACTTTTTGCCAGTTCATCATATTCACATACATCCTACAGTACTACTTGAAGTATATGCTTCAAAGAAAATTCCAGTAGCTTTGAGGACAGTAACAAAGATAAAAAGGAACTGAGCATGTAAATAAACTTCCACTGGACCTGCCTTGTCTACAACTCCTGTTATATGCTGATGACATGGTCATCTACAGAGTACAGACCCAATCCTCCTCATCATCAGGCCATTTTGGTACTAAGAAAAGCCTTTCTAATGCTCCTTCCTCTCTTAACAACTTTGATGTCATTATTTCTGTTATAGAAAGTACTACCTCTTTTAGATACATAAGAATTTGGGTAGACCAGCCCCTCAGCTATTGGGAACATATTAAAAAGCTGAGATCCAAAATCAGCTGCCTCTTATTGTGGTCCAAGAAAATCACATTACCTCTCAACTCCTGCTAGAGCAGCCATAGGCAAAGGTGTCCTGTTAGTTAAAGTCAAATGTGGCCTATCTTTATTTACCGACACTTCAAACATAACTACAGCTGCCCTGCAGATCTTATCAAATGAAATGTGATGTTTCATTACAAATTCCACTCAGAATTAACACTGCTGCTTCATTTTAGCTAAGGCAGAATGGTCCCCTGTAAAAGCCAGAGCCAACTTCCTACATGAATTCCCCCCTTTAAAACCTACTACATCAAGGCTGAATGTATCAACCTCAAGATATCCTTAGAGATGCACATGCAAAATAATACATAAACTCCAAGCTTGAGGATGATACATTCTCAAGGTATGTTTACCTGTGTATTTGTTCAATGGAATTACCTGTTGGGGAGTGGAGTACAAGTAACAGTTGTGATAGTTTTCTATATGCACCTAAATATACATTTACATAACTTGTTATGGCATGTTATCTGAAGCTTTGAAAGGAAACCATCTGGGGTGTGTTAACTGCTGTGTGGATGTGGTTATAGTTTCTGCCTCGATGACAAGATGACTAGGACATCTGTATAAAGAAGGAAGACTACTGAGGTAATGATGTATTATATATTAACTGTTTACTTATTTACATGTTTTCACTGGGAGTAACTTGGGGGCTGGATTCCATTTTCAGTGGAGTCCTGAGGATTAAAGCCCCAAACATACTCAAAAACATAGTTAGACATACAAAGACAGATATATGTCAGAGATATTATTAACAGAGTATACCTAGATATGCAGAAATACAAATCTGGTTCTCTAGTTCAGCGCTTGAAGTTTGTGCCATCTGTCTGGAATCTCACATCCTTCTTGTGTCAATGTGAATTGTTCTGGATGCTTCTGCTTCTTCCTATATTCTGAAAATATGCTGAGGGTGAATTGGTGATCCTCCAGTTTGTCTAAAGGTGTGCAGTGTGTGCATTGCCATGAGAGACAGAGAAACAGAATGTGTGTGTGTGTGTGTGTGTGTGTGTGTGTGTGTGTGTGTGTGTGTGTGTGTGTGTGTGTGTGTGTGTGTGTGTGTGTGTGTATCTGTCTGTCTTTGGTAGATGTCTGTGTGTATGCATAGTGTGTATGGGGTGGGGGGTACTCCAGGACTGGCTGTAGTGTCCCTGTACCTTGAACTGAATTAAGCAGGTTACTGGAGAATTAATTAATTCTAGCTAAAGTATTACAGTCCATATGTACTATGAAAAAGCAAACAAACTATTTACACTGTATGCACCACTGATTCTTTAACAAATCTAGCTGATCTAACAGAGTTCATATCTACTCATAGTAAAAGACATTTGGTTTGTATTGTCAATTAAATGAAGAAAATCAGATAGAATACATGTTGAAACAACATTCTAATGACTAACTGACATCGTAGTTGCATTTCTGTTCTCTGATACAGTGCTTCTTTAATGCATACTTAAATGTATGGGTCTCTGGACTTTAAACTGCAGAGAAATAGTGAAGTGACATACATTTTCATATGTATTTGTAGCTATACTTATTCGGGATATGTGTGAGGCAACTAGCAGAGGATTGTACCATCTTCCAAAGCATATGCTTGGTTGGTGTGTTGGTCAGTGCTGGGTACTTTTGTGTATAGATTATCTGGGGTGGGCGTTTAACTCAATGCAAGATAAGCAATGTTTGACTTCAAGACAACTTAAGCTTCAAAGTAAAATTAATGCAATGGACAATGGTCTTTTGTCTGTGATGACTATAGTAAATCTCTAAATTCTGATGTATCTTAATTCAGTAAGACGATAAGGCTATAGATACACATTTCTTTAGGGTCAGTGATGTACAACTTTCGGGTAGGAGTACAGTTAACACCCTTTTGCATACATAATAAATAAGTGAGCAGTATTGCTGGTGGATATTCTGTAGCAGATGATGTAAGCTTTATTTCCCTGTAGGAACTGTGTCTATTAATACTGTTACAGATTTTAGTTGGAAAATACATTTATGGACTTGACTAGTCATAACAGTATAAGTGGCAAAGACTAGAAATGCCCTCTGGATAGGGAGAATGGTTTATGTCTGTTGAAATTTGTTGGACATAGTCACGAAAGTAAAAACCAGCTGAGTCACAATTTCCTCATTGTTTAAGTTAGAAGATGGAGAAAGTGTAGGTCTGCTGTGATCATAAACAATAAAAAGAGAACTAATCTAGCGTGGAATTATGTGAGACTTATGTAGGAAGCAATTTAAGAGAAAAGATTGCATTTTGATAGACACTCGTTCCATATGATATTTACGTAGTCCTTGAACTAGCTGAAATAAATTCATCTTGATCAAATGTATGTAAAGTTTGTTACAAACATTTTGTGGGAGAGACAGTAAAAGGTTTTAGCTAAATCTATGACTATATATTTAGTTAAATTACTATTTTCATTGCTAATACAATTAGTGAAAGTGATGCGAGCAGTGTTAATACAGTGGTCTTTGTGGAAGTCATATTGGTTTACACTGGAAAGTTTGTATTTGTCTTAATGAGTCCTTAGTTATTTTGAGATAGCTTTTTAAAGTATTTGAGACAATGTTGATAGGGTTGATATTGGTTTAAAAATTTCTAGAGTCTGAGGTTGCTTTGTTTAGTTAGTAAGACAAACTTTTCAGTTTAACACAGTTTGTTGAGTATGCCTGAGTTAAGGGAGGTATTTATTATGTGCTGTATTGTGATAGAAGTAAATATATTACAGACAACTTGAAATTTTAAGAAGAAGCCATAAGCCAGGGAATCTGTAGGGTAACATGCGTTTGAGACATTTAATCATCTGTGATAAATCAACTAGAAAAAGTTGCATGTTAAGAATTTGCAACATTGGTTTACATACTGTAGACTGCCTTGAGTGAAGTTAATTTTAAAGAATATATTGACTGAGAAGTGTTGGAGACTTTTCAAAGATGGAAGTCAAAGTATTGCAGTGTTTATAAAGCAATGTGCTCATGAATCTGTATTGATTGTAAAGCTGGTGTTATGGGAGAGACTGACACTGTTTTCGTGCTATTCTGACCTTTAGCTTATTAAGTCCATTTTGGGTGATTGTTTAAGAATGTCTTGATTTAATGTTTTGGCCCTCTGCCCATTTCTTTATTATTAAATGTATTTATTTATTGCACATTTTCTTAATCGAGCAGCATGCTTGAACTGAGGTACGTAATTAACCAGCTTGTAATTACACCACATCTTGCCTTCTACCTCTATTATTAAGAGTGGGTGCTATTTTTGAGGCATCCAGAATGTAATTAATTTTCCTTAATTATGTACAAAATTTCAAGTAAAGGCTGTAGTTATGTCATTGTGATTATTCTGAAGTGGGATTAGTACATGAGTATTAATTTGTTTTTGGGACAATTCATTATTACCCATCAGATGGTGGAATGATCACCTGTGAAGTGGGGTTCAGCTGGGGCAATGGTGATCTGTGATCAAACTTCAACTGTAGTGAGTAAAAATCTGCCCAAGAAAACAGGATTTTTATTAGATTGCAGTGAACACTGGAGTTACCCTAGTATGGCAAAGTGATTTTAGTACAAATATGGGAATGCAGTGGATAGAACACACTTCAATGACCAGGAATGACTTGGGGGTTAAATCCATACTGCATATAACTGTTTATGAGAAAATTGGAAAGTTTGGTCCATGTTCATAGTGGCTGGGTGCTGCAGACAGTAGGTGAGAAGTGACTGCATTCATTACTAATAGCAGAACTCTCCTGCCTTGCTGTGAACACTAACTTATGCATTGATAGCTCTACAATTGTTCCTAATATGTTTACAGATTATATCAATGGGATTTAACTTGATTCTGTTAAGGCTACTGTGTTATTATTATGTTTTTTTTTTGATTAATGGAGTGAAAAGAATTCAAATTTCAATAGAAGTAAGTGTGTTTTTGAACTGATTGAAGATATTGTAATTTGTTTTGTTGGGGAATGCTGGGAGGTGATATAGTGGGCCAAGATTTAGAGAGAGATCATCAACTAGTTATACTATATAACTAGTAGTACTGATAATAATTTTGATAATGGGTAGATGACTAGCATTTGTTTTCTTTGCAATTCTTTTGGCTAGTGGGTATTTATTGTTGTTTTGATAAGGTTGGGAGAGGACATGAGTTAGTTTGCACCAAGATATAGTGTCAGTGTTGTGGTATATTTGTATTAAAATGACTGTGTTTATAGTTTATTGAGAAGCCAAGTAAATTATAATGCATACTGACTGGTGCAGCTTTGTGTTGTGGTCAATATAAATAGATTGTATGATACAGAGCAGAAGTATGATAGGTTGGGCAGCAGTCACTATTAAGATCTTGTATAAGAAATTTGCTTTATTGAGAATATTACTGTTGCAAATGAGAAAAGTAGTCAAGGTCAGAAGTATTGAAGGATGTATTTTTGTATTGCAAAGAGTGGCACAAAATTAAGATTATAGTCTGTAAATATGTATGGGCTGCACAGTGAACTAATCAATTCATGCAGCTGTATGATATCTGTATATAACAGCCATCATTAAAAATAACGTTAATGTGTGCCAGCAAGGCTATATTTGAAGATCATGTAATCCTGATGCGATTTAATCAAGTTTCATTTCAACTCTCTAACCGCAAAGTCCTATTTATGCCAATTTCATGAAATCAAAACTGAACATTTTTGCATGTAGACAAGTCCTTTTTCCCTCCATTTGGGTGACCCCCCCACCATTTTGACTTATATGTCCTAACTATAAGGTTGTGCAGCAGTAGAGATAAGGGGAATTCAGGGTCACTAAAAGTAGTCTTCGATAAAACCATTTTGTGGGAATGGGGCTCAGTGAAATTGCACTTATTCAGCTGTCACATTTCCACTTAATTGTCAGTCTCCTTGCACCCCATTCTGATTGAATAGTTAAGTGCTGTCTGTTTGGTTGCAGCTTATGGTTTTTATTAAACAGCATGATATCATTATATTTGATGGCTAACTCATTTATGTATTTGTTTATCTATATGAGATTTGTGTACTGGCTTAGCCATATTGGGAACTGCCCATTGCTAGAGGGGACACTTGAAGAAAAGTTTAGAATTAGAACAAAAGAGCTAAGAAAAATAATGTATACCAGTACATTTGTAGTAAAGTTTGTACAGCACTTGTTTACAGAGTATAACAGTAAATACAAGTAAAATACAAAGTCATTCAACAAAATGGATACTTGTGAGTGGTTCTGACTTCCTTTTCAGTGCACACATGTAGGGTTAACTTGTAAGAACCACAGAAAATTGACATGGCATTTATTGATTCCAACCTGAAATCTGTTAAGCATTCATAATTTAGTCAATTAAAACACATTACTAATAAGTAAGAGACTGTTGTCAGATAATATGTACATTTATCTTTCAGTTTATACTGCAGATGATACTAGAGTGTCATCATCCATAGCTGCCTATTAGTAAACCACTTTCTGTGAAATTGTGATAGCACTTTGGAGAAAAAAAAACTTTAATGGCATAGAGGGATGGAGCCCTCACTGCAAGACAGACAATCCAAATTCAGTTAGTGATTCTGGCGCTGGAGGGCGGGACGAAGCAGCAGTCAGTTCACCCCTCCCCAGAGGGAGAGCGTGGTGTTCTCCCTACAGTCTAACATCCCCACAGTAATTTGGGTAATTTTTTAATCACATGGCAGATAGCAAGGAAGAAATTAATTACAGTTTGGACCAGTTACCCTTTTTAGACATCCTTCTCATTAAAGATTATGTAAACAACAAGTTTGTTTCAAATGTGTATAGAAAGGAAACCTACTCCAACTCCCTACTCCATTATTCAAGTACACATCCACTGAAGCAAAAAAAAGCCATTGTAAAAGGGCAATTTGTCAGGGCAGCCCGAATGGTTTCAGTTATGGAGGATTTCCTTAGTGAATGTGATAACTTGAAATGTATGTTTATGAGGAGAGGTTATCCATACAAGTTCATTAGGGACATTATGTTGGAAGTAGTAAACAAAAAAGAGAGAGGTCACTTTAGTCCTTTACTAGCAGATGTTGACACTAGTATTTTTAGTGTGAATAACACCCCTCAATTAATGAATATAGAAAACCAAGGAGAGAAAAGGGACTTTAGGACCTCTTTCATCACCATTTACACTAATGACAGTTACACCTTAAGGAGAATCCTAGAAACGAATTGGTCCATACTAAATCATGAAAAAGCCATTAGACCATTTATTGGTTCACATCCCACCATGGTGTTTAAGAAGGGCAGAAATTTAAAGAATATTTTTGAGATGAAGTCAAAGGGGAAGAACAATGATGGTAACATGACTGTGTGCAATGTGTAAGTACTGTAAACACATTAAGGAGGGTAGCACCTTCCTGATAAACAACATTGAAGTAAGACTCCATCAAAAATACAATTGTGGGTCCGAAGGATTATCTGTTGTGCTCTATGTAATTGTTGCAGCTGTTTTTATATTGGAAAAACAGACCGTAAATTAAAAAAACAGATTTACGAGCATTTGCATGACATAAAATAAAAAAAAGACACTAATGTACTCAGCAAGCACATAATGGAAAATACGGGACATTCCTTTCATTTTACTGTCATTGACAATATAAAAACTGAACCCCGAGGTGGTGCCTGGTCAGTGTCACTTTTGCTAGAAAAGAGGGAACTCTACTGGCAGCTGCGTCTTAATGCATCTAGTTGGCCAGGCTTAAATGAACATATCCCTATCAGTTCCCTTTTAAAACTGAAGGCCCTAGAAAGATAACATGTTTAGCTATTTATTCACTATTTATGTATTTTTAAACATTATTTTTACATTTATATCTATGTTTATTATTTCACAATGAAAGTTTTTACAATATATTTATTGCATTTCACACATATTTTATGTGTTATACATACAACACAAGTTTTTATATGTATTTTTCTTTAGGGGGTGTGCCAGTTTAAATGTATTAATTGATGATGTTTTTAATTAAATCATTTGTACTATAAAATTGTATTGTGAGATTGAATTTACTATCTGATGAAGTTTTTGAAGTGGTCAGGACAAAAGCGCTTATCATTTGTTGTTTTTATATTCTTTCAATAAACTCCAGTATTGGTTTTATTGAATTTGGCCTCAACTGGTGAACTTATTTACTGTGGAGTGGTTCATTCTACTGTTCCAGCTTGGCGTTCTTGCGTTTTGCAACAGTTTTTCATTTTGTCCTCTTTTTACATGGCAGATAGTCTGAATTTGCAATATAGTAATGCACATGGCATCAACCAGCTCCGCCCAGATGTGGCATAACAGAAAATCCCTGCAGCAACAGTGTATGTAATGCTGTTAGGTCACTTTGCTCTATGTTTCCACTTCCACTTCTTAACTTGCCAGTGGCTGTATTGGTTCAAGCCCTGGGGAGGGAGTCTCAGGGTCATTAAAGAGTGATTGAAGGAACACTGAGCAGCTGATGATTATCTGGAAGATACACAAAGGGGGCAAAAATGCCTTAATGTGTGCTGAAGGAATACACTGAGTTTTAGATTAGTCTAGGTAACAATAAAACTTCTGCGCTATTAATAGCCTCTGTAGGTTCATATTGTTAATCCATTAAGTTTCAGAAATGACCAGCTATTGTAAATAGTTCTGTTAACAGCAGTTTAGCCCAGTGGCTGGTGCGGGGATGGAGATTACATAGATAATTAATAGCTTTGGAAATAGAAATTCTTGTGAGGAATGGGTTCCTGTCAGTTTGTCGAAACTTCAGCAGTTCAAACAGCATATGTTCAAACTGTGAAGTTCGAAAACTAATTATCGCGAAGCTGAAGAACACCAAATTCATTCCCAGGGAAAGAATTGGGTGGGCCCTTTTTGTGGCTTCGCGATTTTCAGCACTGTGGTGGAAAGTTATGGGTCAGGTTCAGGTAAGTGTGCGATTGTGTAGATGTTAGAGTTAGGGTGCGAGTTAGGTGAGTTAGGGTTAGGGCGCGGGTGAGGTGGGTGTGCGATAGTGACAGTCTTTAAGTTTAGGGCGGGATAGGTGAGTTAGGGTTAGGACGCGGGTCAGGTGAGTGTGTAGTAGTGATGGACCTTAGGGTTAGGGTTTGGGTTAAGGTAAGTGGATAGATAGTAACGTTTGTACAGTTTAGTGTAGGGTTAGATGTAGGATTTTAAGTGTATGTGTGTGGATTGCTGTTTTTTTGATGTGCTTGTGGTGTTGTGTGTGTGTTTCTTGGAACAGCAATTTTTTTCCCTTGGTAAAAAATCACTGTTCTAAGCCTTCGATGGTTTTGGACTTCGAGGTTAGAAGATCGAACATATGGTGTTTAAACTTCTGCCGTTTCAACGAAGTGATATAGACCCGTGAGGAACAAGCATTAAAGGAAGCCTCAACAACATAGAATGTATTTGGTATTCAATAACAGGACTTTTTCAGGATTTTGGAGAAGGTGTCTGAACTTGGGGCTATTCTGGGCCATATCTAGTGGAGAATTCCAGATACTAGGAAAAATATGAACAGGGTCTCCACTTTTAGGTGTGCTAATTGTCATCCGTATCTTTAGCAGATTATTAGTAGGTGATCTAAATGATATGATGGGTTGGTGCCAGTCAAGTAAAGAATATAACTCCGGATAGAGCCTTTTGTGTAGGACTCTATGTGTAGACTGCATTTGGGACAGGAACATTTTATCATCCAGGTAAAGTTGTCAGAACTTTTTTGGGTATGAGCAATGGCGAGCACATTGATGCATATTAGCAGTGAAGTCCATGATTATTTTCTATGTTTTAGTCTTACTGTAATTTATCTGAAATATTTCACAGAATCAGGGACCCTCAATGAGTTTTAAAATCAGCATGACATAAATGAGTGTGATTTTGGTATCTGATGTTAATTCTTTGATGACTGCATGAATACACTTAGCTTTTGTTTGGAAAGGGAGATTATCATGAGTAAGTGTTATGAAACCTGGTGTCTATCTGTTGACGCTTGACTGATACTAAGAACATCATCACTGGAAGATGGCTGTCATTCTGTAATGGAGGTTAGAGGAATGAGGAGATGAGGCCTGCATTTGTATCACTTTCTCCCTCCTCTGTTTGTTGGTGCAATCTTTTTGGTATTTATATTTTCCTCCTCTGAAAGTTGTGTTTCATGTTTTGAGACCTTGGAAGTACCAGTGTTTTGAGTAGCAACTTCCCAGTACTTTTAGATGTTTTAAGGACAAAAAAATCATACATCAAGCACACCAGGTATGATTATGCATAGTAAGCTCATGAGAAGTTCCAGGTGTGTGTGGCATTCCACAAATTCAAGGTGTCCTGTTTTTCCTGAGATAGTGCACAACAAATTACCTAAGTCATTAGTTTTAAAATTGTTTCATCTTCAAAATGTATATGATAATAGCTTGTTTTGAACAATAATTAATACTACAATCATAAAGAAATAAAACAATCTTCTCTGTTCCAGTCTAAAGGTTAATTTAAACCCCATGATAAGTGTGTGTGTGTGTGTGTGTGTGTGTGTGTGTGTGTGGGGGTGTGTGTGCACGCGCGTGTGCGTGTGTGTGTGGGTGTTTGTGTGTTTGTGTGTGTGTCTGTGTGTGTGTGTTGGGGCAGTTGCCATGTCTCTAACTTCCCTTAGATTAATGAGCAAAGACTATCGTACTTGGGGGGAGTTGAACACTAGACACCAGGGACTGTTAAATAGTACTCTAAGCCACATTACAAGAATATAAATAGATCAAACTTCCTGCAGCAGGTAGCATATTCTGAACAAAGTATGAAGTGTTAGTTTCTGCCATGCCCGACTGACTAACAAGGTACATGTGGAGCCATGTGGCAATTATGAAGGGAAAGTCATGGGCATTCCATAACAGTGGAGGACAAGATTGTGTCCTTGCACGCTCATGTGTGTCCGAATGTGTGCATGTCTGTTTGGAAGTGAATAAGAGGGGGTGGCCTGTACCAATGCAATGCATGGATCCGCAGTGGTGAATACAACAACAAAGTACTTTTTAATTATTGTTGTAATCAATGAGTGATTCAGAGACATATAGATTAGCTCACAATTAGGCATTTCCTTGTTGAAGCTAATGCACCTCTGAATCACTGCTTTTCATGATCTTGTCAAAGGACTCTTTTTGCCTGAGCTTTTATTATTTGTAGCTGCAATATTCCGGAATCCTGACTATAGTGTAAATCGATAGCTTAAAAAGTGTGGCTCTAGTTCTTTGGTGCATACATTAATTCAAAAAAGCACCAAGACCAGCAGACTGTAGTATGAAAATGCTTTATTAAAGCATGTATAAATAGAGCAGTAACAAACCGGTTTTGGCTAAGCAAATGAAATAGCCTTCATCAGTGTTAAATCAAAAAGTCATTAACAACCATTGCCCTTATATAATAACAAGTGGAAACAAAATCCATGCTCAGTGGTTATTCAAAAAGTCTCATTAAGCCCCGGTGGAAATAAACCACCCAATTTAATAATCCATTTCTTTTCTTTTGTATTCAGTATTGAGTGCCACCCAGCTTTATTTGTTCTATTCCCCACAATCCTGTCTATAATAATAAATCTAAAGTTTACATTCTTGTGTGCCATTGAATGTTTAAACAAGGCATTACTTGGTTTTTTTTTTGGTCCTAATGTCACTACAATGTTCGGATATACGTAGTCTCAAGGGTCTAGAAGTTTGTCCTATATAAAAGGCCGAGCAGGTGCATGTCACAATATAAATCACCCTGTCAGTTCCACAACTGGCATAGAACCTGATGTGATAAACAATACCCGTATTACTGCTGATAAACTGTTTAGATTACATCATCCAATGGCAATGTTTGCAGTGTCCACAAGGGACACAACCAAAAAGTAAATCGCCTGTCAGAGTTCTTTGAGTGGGATCCTGAGTGCATCTGAAGACATTGTTTGAAATGACTGAAATGTGATCCAAGAGTCCTCCCTCTACGAAAGGAGAAAAAAAATCTGTCCTGAAGAAACTCATTTATAGTTGTTATGAAGCTTGCTTTGCTTTTATTTCAGTTATTTTAACCTCACATCCTGTTTGTGTTGTATAGCTGGCTGATGTCTATTAATTTGCGGCAATATCCTTTAATTCCTTCTAATCCCTGTACATATTCTTATGTATTACTCCCTGTTGCTTCAGTCATTGTAATAACTTGTTAAATATTTAGTCATGTACCGTGCATATAAATGTGCATAACCCCAGTTTATTTAGAATAATGAAACATTAAGTCAGCATGTTTTATAACAGGATGTTCCAGTACTGTATATGCATTTTCTTTTGCTTTATTAAACCATCTCCTTTAGAGTCTTATAATTTTGTATCTCTTTTCCTGTTAACATTTATTGATGTTTTTTTTTTTCATGCTAATGCCTAGGGTTTTAAATTCATGTTTGTAAGCAGCTTCATTCATTTATCGGTAATGTTTATGTTTTATTTTCTTTGCTTTATTCTTTGTGGACAAAAGGTGTTGCATTGAGCATTTTGTATCTTAATTTCTTTGTCCCCTTTAATTACTGAGATGAATACACACTAAATATGTGTATATTGTCCTGAGAATTCGTGTCCATTATTAATTTAATGACTTTCTTCCTTACTTCCTAGTCTAGTCTAGTCATTAAGTACATTTTTGTATTTTTATAATTTTTTTTTTAATCAGACATCCCACTGCTCACCTAAAATACACTTTGTTTTACACAGTTATTTGCTTATACAATGCATCAGTTTCAGTGAACTATCCTGTTCTTCTAAGTAGATTGTGTTTATTTTATTGTACCTTTATTTTGTTGGATTTTCATATTCATGTACATTTAATATACAACATGAAAGTGAATGAAAGAAAAAAATATAAAAGCAGTAATTTTTTTTTGTCAGAATATTTAATCATTTTATTTATTTATTTTGTGGACCCTTTTCTGGCCTGTCCAGGGTTTGCACCAAAAATACATACAAGTTAATTGTAGGTAAAAATGTACTATACATCAGGTATGTTTTCTACAAAATGTTCTTGGAATGGATAAAGGCTATAGTTACAGTATTTGTTGTTTATTAGTCCCGCCCAATTATCTGTGACCTCAAAGACTCTGATAGTTAGGCCTGTCTGTGAAAAACAGTTTCTTTTAGTTCTTGCAGATTCATAGTCTCTGCACAGCAATTCTGTCTATCCATCTTACAGCATTTATACTAATACTCTCAATCTCTTACAGCATTTACAGTAATACTCTCAATCTCTTTCAGCATTTACACTAATACTCTCAATCTCTTTCAGCATTTACACTAATACTCTCAATCTCTTTCAGCATTTACTTTAATACTCTCTATCTCTTTCAGCATTTACACTAATACTCTCAATCTCTTACAGCATTTACACTAATACTCTCAATCTCTTTCAGCATTTACTTTAATACTCTCAATCTGCTTTCAGTATGTTTATCAGATGAGTGTAGGCAGAGGATAATTATTTGGTAAGAGAAAGGCTGTGATACTGGAAAATAGAAAGAAATTAAATAATCCCATTGTAGGCAAAACATGATTATCTAGTTTTCCCAATGAAGTATTGTTTTTTTTTTAAGTTTTGTCTGAAATTAAGAATATGAATGAAGTGACTTTAGAAGTGGGGGAGGGATTTTCAAAGTATTAGACCCAATGCTAAGAAGCTATGGTCTGCACGGTGAAGTTTATTGTGTGGGTTGTGTTAGGATATAGTACTGGGAGGAATAACCAGAGGTCTTACCTCGAGATTCTGACTGTTAGGTGGCTGGCAAGGAATGGAAAGGTATCTAAGTTTGGGTGTTTCACTAGCAGGGAAAAGAGTATCGATAGTGTTCTTTGTTATAGAGGTAACCGTTTTGGCTTAAAGAAGATGAGACACTGGTGCTCTCTTTTTAGAAAATCAAAAAATAAGTACTTTTTGAGTCTTCTTTGCACTTTGCTGATTGTATTTTATCATTTTGCTGCCTCATTTGCTGATTTTAACCACATTTTTCTGCACTTTAAAAATGCTGTTCTGTTGCTCTAAGTAACTAATACATAACATAGACTAGATTCAAATCTGCTGAATCTAGACTGTATTGTTACACTTGAGCACTATTCCAGCCATCTTACATTGGGAGGGCCCTGCCTGTAACCTTGTGGCAGAAGTATGTATTCTGAGCCTCATCTGAGTTAGAGATCACTCCTGGAAAACTCATTGTTTGCTTTCCCATTGGTAGTTTAGCTTAAAAGTGTTTAATTTTGCCTGTATTTAAGCCTCATGCTTGTGCAGGTTTGCACTGTTTTAATCGGAACTGCTCAACGTTTGATGAACCTCCCAAGCTTCCCTGCTGCATTGTATGAAACTCAATTGTGCACTAAGTAGTGTTGCCATAGTTTTCACCCCTAGCCTTCAATAGAATAAGCCCCTTTGTTAATCCTAGAGTAAAATCTGGTTAAATTAGCCTACTCCCCAACAGTAGTTATGGTAAAAACCTGCCATAATAGTTTCCAACCATTTCTTCAGCCAGCATGATTGACATGGGCATCCGGAGGCAATGTAGTAATTGCCTCATGTATACTGACAGCCACTTACTCTTAAAACAAACAAATACAATATGTGAGAGATATAATTACACTATGAATTTGGAATCAGTTCTCTCGTGTAACAACAAATCGGACATCAAACAGGTTGTTAGCACACTCATATCACGTCTCACACAAAACATACATGGAGGTACTCCACAGAAGCCTGCCAAAAGATCAGGGACCTCCCAAGCACAAACCACCAGCACACACTGCAAAGCAAATAGAATCCACTACACATAACAACACATACACCAGTGTCTCAGCAAATAAGTCCATAAGGCAAATATCTCAAAACCAAATGTCTTGGTCATACATTCACCCTGAATGATGCCACAATGCAGACAGAAAATGACTTCAACAATTGGTTTAGCTTCTAGTGTCAATCCAGGGGGATCCAGTATCTCTCAGCCTGGGATGGGATGGTTGATAAATGATGCTGCTTTGCCAGAGATGGTCTTTTCCTGTCTCCTCTAGGCTTTTGGATACTGGCAAAGGTGCTTGCCTCCCCTATAGTGCCTTTTTTTAGGCTATGTCAAAACAACAAAAAGTCCAACGTAACAAAATCCACTTGAGACAAACTCAGAGTTGTGCTGCTTAATGCTAGGAGCCTAAACAGGAAACTGCACTCCCTGGAGCACTCCTCACCTTGGAAGATGCTGACGTCTGTGCACTCACTGAGACATTCTTCAAGGCCACAGAAATCACCCCGGCCGTGCAAGGCTACAATGCCTTCCACAAGCTCAGACCCCAAAATGAGTGCGAAAGAACAAAAGGTGGAGGTGTATCCATCTTCATTAAAGCCAAATTCTCCTCGAGACTGGTTAAACAGTATGACTCTCTTGAACTACTCCAGGTCCAACTAACTGTATGCAAAACACCCTACCACATCATTGCTATTTACATGTCTCCCACCATGAATCAAAAGAAGCACACCAGCTACCTGGAGTTACTAGAGTCCCTCACTATACAGCCAAACACTTTGGTCAGGGCAGATTTCAACTATCCTTCCATTGGCTGGGCAACATCCATGACCACAAACATGGTCACCCTGAGGTTCCTGCACTTTGTCAGTACAAATGTCTTGGAACAGCTAGTCTGCATCCCCCACAAGGGGCGCAAATGTCCTAGACTTACTACTCCCCATAATGGTGGGTCACAGCACTACCCCCCTGTCTGTTGCCCTCCCTAGTAAGGTCAGACCATAAATCTGTCTCATTTGAAGTAATAATCAGACCTGACACCCCCACAGGTGCAATAAAATGGAAAATTTCCCAAAGGAGACTACAGCCTACTAGGCGATGGTATAAAAATTTCAAACACCCTGCTAATACAGAAAACAATGACATCTATGCAGACGAGTACATAAAAACATGTTATAACCACCTAAACAACTGTATAGACTCAGCTGTACCTGACCAGATCAAAAAAAGGTCCTCCTGAAAAAAAATAGGCCACCCTGGCAGACCTCAAGTATAAACACATTATATAACAAAAGAAAGCAACTGATGTCTAAGAACAAGAGGGAATTTACTCAGCAGAAGAAAAATACATTACACAGCAAGAACAAGCAAATCAGATGTCTTGTAAAGTCCTCCAAAGCTAGTTATGAAACTAAATTAGCATCACTAGCTAAGGATAATCATAAGGCATTCTTTAGCCACAGCTGAAATTTTAAAAGGGAATGCCCAGCTATATGCTAAAGTTATAGTGGACAGTACCGCTCATACTGAACCTGAGGAAATTGTCAACCTACTAGCTGACAGATTTGGTGCAAACTTCACTCCCCTGTCCCCACCGACCATACCCAAAAGCATACCTTTCACCAGTCCTCCCAGATATAGTCATATTCATGCTCTCCAAAGCCAAAAATGCAGCCTCTGTGGGACCAGTTAACATTCCCAGGCTGCTTACTAAACAATCTAAAACAAGACACCACTTGGCACTCTCTTCAACCTCAGCCTGAGCACTGGCTTTGTTCCAGCAGAGTGGAGAGCAGCAAGAGTAATCCCCTTGCACAAAAGGGGGCCATCAACTGACTCTGGGAACTATAGACCCATATGTCTAACCAGCCTTGTCTGCAAGGCCATGGAATGAATCATCATGGACCTTATTAACAAGCTCATAGACAACCTTCAAACTTTTGATCTGACCCAGTTTGGCTTCGTTAAGTGTAGATCTTGCATATTGAACCTAGTGGACTTCTTGAAGAATGTCACCAAAGCCCTGGATAAAGGCAAAACAGTACATACCTATCTTGACTTAGCCAAGGCTTTTGACACAATCACCAACTCAGGTATCATTGAGAAACTCTCCCAGATAGAGATTAACCCATACATCACTAAATGGGTAGCTAACTGGCTCACCTAAAGAATAAATACTTTCAAAGTAGCTGATTCCACCTCTACCAGTAGACCAGTTACCAGTGGAGTACTACAAGGCTCTGTGCTGGGCCTTCTGCTGTTTGGAATTTATTTCTTAGAATTCCAAGTAAAAGTAGATGGACTGTGACTTACAGAGTTCACTGATGATTGCAAACTAGGTGTAATCATTGAGTCCCCAAATGATGTTAACACATTACAAAAGGGGCTAACACAGACAAATGACTGGTGTGAAAGCCACAGACAAAAACTAAATGCAAAAATGTGCATTATTATCCCCTTTGACAAAGAGGAAGTCCCTGCGAATTGCAGTATTGACAGCAGCTCCCTAAGCTCAAATCCAGTACTGCGAGATTTGGAAACACAGGTTGATAGCAATCTGAACTTCGATCACCATGTGTCCACAGTGGTAAGGAAAGCCTTCTACATTGCTCATCTCATAAGTAAGGGCATCACATTCAAGGATGTTATAACTCCCCTGTACTCGACCGTCATCAGACCAGTAATAGAGTACAACGCTCCCTTTTGCATGTACCTCACCAGACACCTGCAGCAGCTAGAGAGACTACAGAGGTTTCTCACCAAGAAAATTCAAGGCCTCAAAACATGACCTACATGGAAAGACTAAAAGCCCTGTCACTGTACTCTGTATCATACAGGCTACTGAGACACAAATCAAATGGGACAAGAGTCACTCACTCCAGGGATGTCAGCCTAGCCTGTGACATTAACAGAACATGCTGGAGAGACAGATATATCTCCCAGTGATTGCCACTCCTGGAATAAACTCTCAGGTCACATGAAGCAGAGCACCTCAATGACCCTATTCATGCGTAACCTAGACAATTGGATGGGAGACCATAAATTCACCCCAGGGTAGCATCTATGTCCCTCATGGGCAGGGGCAGTCAGTGCTGATCATAGACTCACTCTGCAAATAATGACCATCTAACCAAGTCCATTTAGGGCACACAGGTATAATATGGACAGGCTTATAAAGGCCCTAGGCCCATTAGCGTAGTAACCTCCTATGAACCTATAAAAAGTGTAATGAATCTACATATCTGATAAAGAAAAATTATAAGTCTGATATTTTTTCTTTGAAGTGAGAGTAATTATGGGCAAGCTAGAATCTAAATGGACAAGCAGCTTATCCTTACCAATTAAATTAATTCCTTCTGGAGCCAGAAAATGAGATATTTTTTTTCTATCACATAACAGAAGCATGACCATTTTGGCCTTTACTTTGAGCAGATGGTACTGGAAATATAATTGAATTTCAAGGCAGATACCTAGCTGGCAGACTGTATTAGTTATTCGTAGTTTTCTCCAAGGATACATTATATGACAAATATTGGATGTGGAAAATCATTTTTGTTGAGTGCCCATACTCCCCACACTATTAAGGATGAATCCTGATTACCATGTCACAGATGTCACTCATGCCATCTGTGATAAAGAGGCATGGTAAATCTTTAAATTCAATACTCTTCAACCTCCGGCCACGAATAATGAGTTGTTATATGTATTAGAGTAGTCTTATTAACGTACAGTTTACTTTTATTATCTCCTTTCTGTTGCACTCATCTGCTATCATTGCAAAGTATTAAAAGCATTGCTGAAGTTCTGTGTGCGTTTAGGAATGTCACAAGGCTAGGTAAATTCAGGTCCTGCCATTATCAGATGCACCTGCCTAGTTTCTTGTATTGCATCCTGTCAGGAATTTATGTAAGATTCCTACTGCTGTTATCTGTTTCAGCCTAAAAGGTTATAATGGCGAGGTGCTATTTTCAGTCTAGGAAATAACGGCTTGCTTGCTTTATCCACATGCAGTCTATTGTTTTTGTGAAATCTAACTTTGTGTCTACTTCCTGTCCTTTGCTCTTGGTGACTTTGGCTAAGCCCACTTTTATTTTTAAAATTCCTGTTTGGTATCTCTCTGAAACAGAAAGGCTTAAAGTTTTCTTGAATTTAAATTCTTATTATACCATAGATAGTAAGAATCAGTGGGTCAGCCAATGAGTCCATCTGTTGGCAGAACAGTTCTCAAATGCATAAGCAAGCAAAGGGACAAAATAAGCAGTAGAAATAAACCGATGTAACTATTTTTTTTATTTAATTTTGAATTATTTTTGGGAGTCTGCCTGCTTATGGCACCTCACACCAGATTTTCTCAACTCCTAATTTATCATCGGCTGTGCCTTCACTACTTCTCTTAGGTCTTCTTTCCAAAACTTATGGCAGTACCTTCACTGCTCCCCTTAGGTCATCTTACCAAAACCTATGGCCGTGCCTTCACTGCTCCTCTTAGGTCTTCTTACCGAAACTTATGGCAGTACCTTCACTGCTCCTCTTAGGTCTTCTTACCGAAACTTATGGCAGTACCTTCACTGCTCCTCTTAGGTCTTCTTACCAAAACCTATGCAGGCCTATGGTGAGGTCTTTATGGCTGCTTTCAGCCTGACAAGATTTTTTTTTCTTCCTTAAATTTTCCCCTAATTCACATGTACTGCTACTCTGACACACTGAGACATATCATAATATGTGCTCCTGTCTAATGCATCTGCACCAGCTGAACATTACAATACTAATGTCCCACTTTTACAGCCAACCTAAGCCCTAAGCGTATCAACAGTGTAGCAGACCAGTGGCCACTTCCTGTTTTCTCACACCTCCTGACTAGCTGTACTGATGGTCTGAATTTGTTCACAAGCCTAGGTTAGTAGCAGTGTTAGCAGATACACTGACTCTGTGCCATGAGTTGGATACCACAAGTTTTATGTATTGCCTTTCTGAAGTATTAAAACTTAGCCTTAGCCAAACGAATTAGAATTTTCTCCATGTAAAGTGACAATTCTGATTTTAATTTTGCTGTATCTCTATTTGCAGTTTCCTTGAATAATGTTCACGTTTACAAATTTTACAAACTCATGAGAATGTTATGCCTTTCAATTTCCACAAGAAACTAAACATGATTTTTTAAAATAAAAATGGGTTTACCTAAACGGCATCAAAAATGAAGGGTAGGATGTAGACATCAAAATCTTAAATATAACACTTAAGACAGTAAATATTGTGAGTAGCACATCACGGAGGTTAATGAAATCCTATGTCTACTAGTAGACCCATCCCTAATCTGAACATAAATTTATTACTTCTACTCTAAGAAAGCTGACAGCTGGGTAATAGTTTTATTTATTTATTTACTTTATTTGCATTTGTTTACCAGGAGGTCCACTGGGCCAGAGTGAGCCCATTTTCAGTGGAGGCCCGGGGAGAAAAGCTCCACATTCAAACAGACTTTATACAAATTACAAAGCGGCAATACAGTAAAATAGACAGTATACAAATATAAAATAGTAGGTTATAGAGAACATACAAAAATGAAATTTTAAATATGCAGGATATACAATGCTTATTAATCCAGTGCCATAGATTATATAGTATATTTCTGAATGTTGCAGTAGCTGCTGGGTATAGAAGAGAAGATGGTGGTAACAGACTGATTAGAGTAAAAGTAAGGCAGAGGCATCTGAGTCTTTTTTACATTAGTAGCAAGATTAAACTGGGTATATAGTTAGCTACATGCTAATATATAGATTGCTTCTAATGGCTGCGTTTCTCATGATAGGACATTTTAAGTTGACAGCTCAGAGAGAGATATGCTGATTTGGGGGAAATCTGTCTGGGGGAAAGGAAGATGGAGATGAGCTGGAGAAGTGGGTAGACTAGGTAATATTGGGTTTTATATGGTTGGTCCTATTACATGTACATTGCCAATGGATGGTCAAGTGTTGTCTCAGGGATGGCTTAAATTGTTCAGTGTTGCTAGTAGTCCCGAGTGCTGAGGAGAGGGCATTCCATAGCATTCCATAGCTTAGCAATGGCAGGGGTAAAGGGGTAACACATTTGACCAGCGAAAAGGTTAGGTTTCACTACATTTAGGAGCATTTTATTTACAGATCAAACAGGTCTATTTGGGTGATACATGGTGAGCAGAGAGGGCCAGGCAATTTGAAGGCTTTTAGATTTGCTTATGATCTGTAGTTAGTTGTAGGTATGTTAGATATTGGGGTAGTTAAAGTCGGTTTAGAAATTGAAGTGATACACAGTGGTGGGATGGGTATTTAGCACTGGCAACAAATTTAGTGATTTTGTTGCAGCATGAGTCCAGTTTGGATTTAAGAGAGGCCTGGATGTTGGTGAGGAGTGGTGCACCATAGAGCACAGATGGGAACAGAAAGGAAGAGGCAAGGGGCAGTTTTGCAGTGTACGTGAGGCAGTATTTGTGCCTGTAGAGGATGCCTAATTTCTGATGAACTTTTTTGACAGTGGTGTTAATATGCTGGTCAGAAGTTAGGTTTTTGTCTATGCTGATGTTAAGAAGTTTGGTGTAAGAAACTACTTCAATGCAGATGTTATTGAGAGAATGAATGGAAATTTCATTTTTGTTTAGGGATGTAGTTTTATTAGGGGTGAATAACATGGGTTTGGTTTTATTGGGATTTAGTGCTAAATGATTATTATACATCCAGGTTTCGGAAGAGGTGAAGGCACTTTGGGTCAGTGACTGTAGTTCTGATGTAGATTTGCCAGTACAGATGATGGCAGAGTCATCTGCATATTGGATTACAGTAGCTTGAGTAATAGTTGTATGGAAATCATTGATAAAAATGCTTACTAGCATTGGCCCTAGTATGGATCCTTGTGGAACTCCTGTATTAAGGAATGGAGAGAGGAATTGGTGCCATTTGGTTGCTTGTTGTCTATCTGTAACGTAGTTGGAGAACCAGTTTAGGGTGGAGGGAGAGATGCCTAAATTGAAGAGTTTGGAAAGGAGAAGAGGGTGGGATGTAATATCGAAGGCCTTAGAAAGATCAAGAAATAGTGGCGAGACAAGATTGTCTGCATTGCAAACTTTAATAACTGTGTCTAAAAAGGATATAAGAATGGTGGAACTGCTGTGACCTGGCCTAAATCCATGCTGAGTTGGGGATAGGATTTTGTGGTGTTGCAAGTGGTTAAGTAGTTGGCCATGGATGCATTTTTCCAAGATTTTGGAGATAGGTGACAGGATGGCAAAAGGTCAGAAGTCATTATTATTTCCTCCTTTGTGGAGAGGGAGAATAAATGTTTTTTTTTTTCCAGATGATAGGTATGAAGGACTCTTGAATGGATCTGTTTAGAAATATACTGATGGAGTATGCAATAGAGTTAGCTGAAATTTGCAGGAATTCTGTTGGTAGGTTATCTGGGACAGTAGAGCCAGGTTTAAGTTTAGGAAGAAGTTTTTTTATGCTGGAGGTAGGTATGGGTGAGAGGATGAGAGAGAGAGAATCTTGGTCTTGGTGTTGCAGATAGGTCTGGGGAGGTGAGTTTTGTAGTCAGTCTTTGTTTGCAGATCACATATCTACATGAATACAAGCCTAAAGTAATCATGGTTTCACTCTGACATTAACATCACATGATGGTATCTCAGATACCTGCTGAAGCAGAAACTGAAGTAGGAAGTACATCAGTCTTGAAAATATTATATGTTTTGAACAGTAAATGAATGTAAAAAGTTAACCATTTAGAAATGACTTCAAAAAAGGTAAACAATCTCGGTAATTCATTATCACTTTACAATGCTTAAAAGTATACAGAAAAGTCACAGGCCAGAGCAGGTAAAAAGGGAAGAAAATTGCTTGATTTCTGTCATATTCTTAGAAGGATAACTTTTTCTGTCTGTTTGGTGTGGGCACATACACTGCAATATACATTCATAAGCAACCACAAAAAGAGAATTGAAAAAAATAAACAAATTTAAGCATTTCAAAGCTTATGATTCAAAAGTACGTTTTCACATTAAAAACAAGTCACACTAACTTGAAAAACTAACACTCATAAAGAGTACAACCAAAAACTGAAGAAAGAACCAAACATGTTCAACAAATCCCAGACAATGTAAGCTGTTGTTTACCATGCCCCCCCCCCCCCCCCCCCCCATGAAGCTTTGACAGAAATCCAGTTGTAGCTTCAACTAGCCAAACCAGATAGCTGGATGAAAGCATTAAAACTCATTTTTTCAGGAGCCAAGCCCTCTGAACCCCTCCCACATCCTTATTTTTGTTCTGTTATCTCCATGACTACACAACCACTAAGAAAAGGCCCAAAGAGTTTGAATATTTACTGGCGCACAAGTAAAAAACATGCCAGCAGTGCGTCCGTTTAGAAAACAGTAATGGGGTTTTGGATATGGGGAGGAGAAAATCAATAAGTTTAAAATCACTGTTTTGCATTCAGTCACTGCAAAGTCTACAAATTAATACATCCTACTTGCCGTAGCAAACTCTAAACCTCAATAGCATTTCCTAAAAAGTAGCTTGGCATGGTATAACAGCACTAATCATTGTGGAGATTAATGTTATTGAAATTATCCATAAGTACTGAAAGTTGACCTCAAGAATCCACACTGAACACATTGGTTGTGACTTATATAATGAGCAGTTTTAGTTCTTCCTTCTGTCAGCCTGTTGTGCATATTCTCAGGAAGAAAAACAGAATTTTCCTTTTGTTACATGTTAGTAATATGCTTTTCAGTGAAGTAAAAACAACAATTTGTATAATGTTAGCATTGCTTTGCGTTCTTTTATTGGGGTAAAACAGGACTTAAATATCCTAAGTGCAAACATTCCTAACCAGCTAGATTCAGTCCTAGCTGAGGTTTGGAATGCTTATTGCTACGAGTTGTACTCCATGGCACATTAATACAGACAACAGCTATAAAGCATCCCTGCTCACTTCATAGTACCCTTAATGATGCTTGGAAGCAGACACAGGAAAAGGTCCTGTGACCTTCTCTTCACATAATGCAACCATTTTATTTGCTTTGCAATTCCTTTTTTATGGTTCAGCACACTTAGTGCTGAATTTGAACCCAGGAGCATGCTTTTTAAAGCATTGTGATAAATGATTTAGTACTCTTAGAGCTGGTTCATCTTCTGTGAGTACTCAAATCCCTAGTGTACACAGGCCTTGCTGTCAATTTAGTATGAGGCCTGTCTAGCAACAAGGAACTAGTGTAGCAGATAGTTTAGGCAAAGAACATGTTTTAAATATTTTTTTGCTGAAAGTCAGTTGTAATCCATAATATATTAGAGCAGGCAGAATCTAACAAATCTGTTTCAGTTTTTACCCCAAGTTTGTATGTTGTAACATTATATTTACTAAACACTGAAATCACTAAAACGTATGTCTGTATGTGTTTACATCTAGGATCTGCTTTGTATTAAGATAACTAGTTAAAGTAAGATGGAAAAACTGTATAGTGAATAAATGTTATATATAGGTTTCATATCCCTGGTAGCCTATTCCTTATATGGAATGATTTTTTTTTTTTTTTAATTTTATGAGACATTTGCAAAATGTTAGCCCAGTGCACTAATAGCGGAAAAACTTTTTGGTGAATTATTTCATTGTAATTCATCATTTAACTCTTAGCAGTGATATGTATCCAGGTACTCACCTATGCAGGTCAAGGACCACAGCGTGTTTAGCTTCTCCCCATCTGTGATCATTATTAGCACCTCATAAGTGGTTACCTGTTTGTATCTGCTTGTTTTTTTTTTTTGTTTGTTTTTAACGTAGTTATTGAGACCCAGTAGGTCCCTTAAGCCCTACTGTCATTTCAGTTTAGTTGGTCTTTATGATGAATAGTTGTAAGATATCAAGTAGCCTGCACTACTGTGACATTTTTTGAATGAACCTATCTCAAAACCTAAATACGTTTGACAGCATTGTAATGCCTCCCTATCTATAAATACATGAATGGTAAACGTGTTTATTATTCATATGGAGACTTCAATTTCATAAATTCAGCAAATCCCAAACCAAGTATCCTGCAGTGTTTTGTCTTAGATGCATTCCCTCAGAAAAGCTTCCAGGTTTCCACAAGTGTCAGTCAAGATAGACTGTACAACATTTATTGTTTTTTTTTTGTTTGTTTTTTTTTTTCAAGTTACAGAACAATGATTGCAATGTAGGTCTTTAAATAAGAGGTGCAATGGTATTTTAACAAAAATTATAACATTTAATTTTAATAAGAAAGACTTTCTTTGTGCACATATGATACGTACCATCTGTAGATTGTTTATAAATTACCTGAACTCTGAAGTCCAGAGGAAGTGTATTTGCAAAAATTTTATCTCTGCAGATCATTTCTATATTTGTTAACATCACAGAAATCATGAGATTCACCAGAGCTGTTCTGTATTCCACAGGTTAGGGAAGATTCTCAAATCGCAAATCTCCAAAGCATAATTCAATTAACACAGTTCTCTAAAACACATTGAAATCCATAGCTTAGTAAATACAACAACATTTTGTCCCACTCTCACCAGTGCTTTTATAGGGGGGGCAAATCCACGCACATACTTCGTGTAAGTACCGTACCTTTTGCATTCCCACTACATAAAAATAACTAAAATGGAGATCTGCATGCCCCAAAGACATGAAGAAGGTGGATTTTCCAACACATCCTAAATATTCCCCCTTTCCCTGGATTTTGTAGATTGTATTTTGCTGATCTGAGTTACAGGGAGGTATATTTTACTGAATTTCAGATGCACATTGACTTCCTAGTAGAGATCAGCTGCTACACCTGCACTGGTTTACAAGACAGACTCCGGTACATTTTTTGTTCAAAGTCCCTTGAGTCGACTAACATATTTAATAAGGTGAGGTTAAACTATATAGGTCCAAATGAATGGACACATGAGAAAAGATGAGAATGCACTATTATAAAACATACTTTTCACTCTACAGTCTGACTTAAGTAAAATACTATGTAATATATGCATGAAAAAGAAAACAAAACTGTTTATTAAAACATTGCCACTGTTGTATGTTGAGAGTAACTTACCATAGTATGCATATATTACTTAAAATCACTTTTCAATGCCAGCTGTGTAGTTCTTCAAGAGAATAAAAAGAACAGATATTTTTTTTATCAGGTAATACTTCATTTAAAAATTGAATAAATGATCATGATGACTCTGTACTGGTTGTCTGAGACACTGAATTTCAACAGAAGTGACAGAACAGGGTAGTGTTGTGTGTGTTGTTACCTGTGTGCTGCTGCTGTATGTTATTATATAAGAAATATAGATGTTAGCAAGGACAGAACTCTATGGAGCCCCTACGTTGTCTGAGGAGACATTAGAGCAATGTTTTAGCCAATCTGTAATTTATGTTCTTTAGTTTTGAAACCATGTGAGTGACTCATATTTGATTCCTTAAAATGACCATTCATTGCAGAGAAGAGTCAAATCTGTATTCTCTTCTCTAGCCCCATCTTCTGTAATTTTATCTAAATGCAATATGGACCAATGCAGTGATCATTAGAGAATTTTCTTTTACATGCCTCACTGGGATAAAATTAGTAGAGAAGAATTTATATTGATGACTACCCATATACCAGCAAGAGAGCTCAAATGATTTTTGGAAGATTATGCTAATGTGTTTGTAAAACTATTTATGTACCTATTTAGTAGTAGTAAAACAGCCAATCTTATCAGATATGATATAGTTATTTCTAGATGATGCATTCCAGATGTGTGAACAGCATGTCTAAATGTCCTACATAACTGCCCTGAACTTAATTATGATTCATATTTACCCAACCATTAGTAATAAATATCCTGTCTTATTTACTTCCGAGTATTACAGAAAAAAATATAGTTCTGATTTTTCTTACAGAGATTGTGGGTTGAAAAATATTTCTCAGAAAATAAGCATTGTTACTGTACAAATGCTGCAATATTCTGCATTTGTTTGCTGGTGAATAAACTGAGAAACCCACCACAGCAAAACAATGTGGCATGATTGTTTTAATTTTCTTAATTTCGAATTAAGGTTTAGAGATTACAGTGTAATAAAAGGAGTAGCCTTATCTGAACTTGAAAGGCTTCTTGTTAAGAAACATTTACTTTGTATTAATGTTTATTTCCTGCACATTGATACAGACCATGAATAGTTAAACCTTTCAATGAAAGGCCAGTTTGAACAATTCAGTATCTTTCTGCTGTGTAACGCATTTAGGGTGATGATACAAACAGCAGCTAGAAAGGGCAAAAACATATTTTGGACTCATTGCTCTTAGATTGTTTGGTCTGTGGTAAGCAAAAAGGAAGAAATCTGAGGAGTGCAGGTTGACCACAGTATAGCAGTGAACATTAAATGAGCTTCTGGACCAGTACTGACTTTCATTGAGATAGTCTTCAAATCTGTGTGAACATCAGAGACTTCTATCTATAGTTAGCTCATAGGTTCATATAGTATGTAGTGCTAGAATAACTGTCCTTGCAGGCCACTTGAAGCCTAGCTATTTTTCCTTTTTGTGCTTGAATTAACTTGTCTGACTTGGATAGAGCTTGGTCGTACTCATGCCATGGTCAGTAATTATATATCACCACTACTGAGAATAACTGGGATCATACTAGAGCATATAGGAGCTGCCTGTGTCTGTTAGTAGTACAGGGAGCAGTCCTGGGGTACATTTTCTGCTTCCTACCCATAGATCCACGTTATGCTTGAGTATGGACACGGATGAACTTAGATTTATGTGGATGGGGAGTCTGTTCCACAGCAATGGTATCCCCAGTGAGCTATACCTGTCCCCCCAAACCATTCTGTTGTCCCTAGACTGAGTATTTCCAATGCCAATTGACTTGCTGAAGTGCAGTAATACATCAGTAATCGGTTAGAGAAAGCCTTGTATGCCAGACACAGGTCACCTCTTAGCAGTTTGTAGGATACTGAGTGTAATGACAGGGCTTTGAGTTTACCCATGTAGGACATGTTGTGTAGACCTCATATTCTTTTAGTAAGGTATCTCTCTGTGCGTTCCATGTGGGATGGAGTCAGCTACTCAAGAGTTACAATGTAAAGATCAGTGCTGTCTAGCTTCTTCCTACGTCTTCTATGGGTAGCTGGAGTGAAATATATCCTTCAGAGATTGTCAATCATCATTAGGAGCCTTATGACCTAAAAGAAGGAAAAAGTTCATGCTTGCCTTGAAGCATTCTAACTGCCCCAAAATTTAGTTGTTACTGTCACACATATATGGTTTCTGCAAGAGTAAATGTATTGTATTCATAGGAAACTGGTATAATTCCTGACCTTTAGGACGAGAGCAGCAAACCCACAGAGCAGATGCTCACCTCTTACCCTCTTAGTATAAGAATTCTGGACAAATCCTAAAATAATGGTGGGAGAAAAGCCTAAAGTTAGGGACAGATTTTAAATATTGATCTTACAGACGTAGAAAGTTGCTAGAATAATAGGATTTGTATTAACATGCATTTTCTGAAGGAAATCAGCTCTGAAAGTCAGGTATATGCCATTATTTAGTGACTTCAGTTCTCAGTGATTTACCAGAAAAACACAAATTTTATGAGGAATAAACCAAAATATGAAGAGAAAATCTGGACAGTTGAGTGGTAGAAGCAACAAACAACAACACTTAAATAAGAAAAAGATGTAATAATCCTTACAGCTCATTACTTCTTACTTTTCATATGCCAAGAAGTCCAAGTGTCCTGAGCAAAGAGATTCAAACAATGGACAAATGGAGGGTGAGGGAGTCAAACTCTGGAAGTAGATCATAAATAACTCAGCACCTTAATTTTCTAATCTACCTTCCAGACTTTTGTAAGCACATAACACTATTGATATGTACATATGCAAACTTTTGTCAGGACTAATCAAAGTAGTCGCTGCCAGCAGTTCTTTCTGCTCTGAACAAAGCAGGATAGAAATCTCAAGTGACATTTCTATTTTTTTTAATTAAATAGGCAATTTAGTTGAGTACAGTGGCTGCTTTTTTTTGCCAAAACTTGGAGTCAAATACATATACTAAATTATGTATTTACCACACCTGAAACAAGTAGTGCTTGTGTATATTTTCCCCTGGCATTTCAGTTTCCTTCCACATCCCAAAATATGCTTGTTTACTGAGTACTGTGAAGTGTCTTTTGGTATTGCATTTACCCATGCCATTGTAAACCAGGCTGCATCTTGAAAAGTCTGAGGATCAGTTTACCTAGCTCCTTAACAAATGGTACATACAAGCATCAGCATATGGTATGCATTTTAAACTACAACAGAAAACTATATTTTATCTAAATGTGAATGCAGCACCCTACACAGATAGGCTAAAAGCCCTGTCCCTCTACTCAGTCTCATACAGACTCCTCAGAAGTGACACCTGTACAAATCAATCTCAGACCCTGTCTTGATGGGCCTGCTGCATATCCGCAAGTCAAGCTCCATTCGAGTAACCCGCACACATGACTTCAACCTGGACTGTGACATCAGTAGGACTTGTTAGCAGGACAGATCTGTGTCCCAGAGACTCCCCCTTCTATAGAACAGACTCCCTCTCCATGTCAAGCAGAGTACCTCATTAACCATTTTAAGCACAACCTGGATAACTGGATGGGGAACAGAAAATACACCCCGGGGATTCCCCCTGTGTCCTTGTTGGACAAGGGCATTGGGTACTAACTTGTCGGAACATGGGCTAATTACCCTAGTAACTTCCTATGATGCGATCTTGTGATCCTAAGTCCTATTTGTTTAGATAAGTTAAAATTTAGTTCCGTGGATCATACACTACTATTGTTTGTTGAACCAAAGGTTTCAACAGAAAAAGAGGAACCAGCAAAGAAAAGTTGTATAGAAACGCAAGTGCTGACAAATTCTGAGATTAGATGTTTTTAAGTAAGGTTTCAGGATAGGGTTAATAAAGACTGATTGTAATTGACTTACTACTTGTAATGTGTATTTACAAAACACTGGAGGGATTTATTTACATTGAGGATAAGTTTATAAAAATTCTACCCAAAACTACTACTTGAATCAAGAGGGTCAGATATTGGTAGGGACGAGATCCAAGGATGTGGAATAGTCTTTTCTCTGAATATAACTTTTTATAGTAGGGATAATGTAGGAAGCTCTAAAAGAAATGGTGGGAGAGTAGAGACCTAGACTAAATATAACCTTCAAAGGAGTAGTTGGTACAGATTTTACAACAGAGTACCATCATTATAAATCATAATCTGCAATAACTAATGCATTTCATGACTGTTTTAATATAAACATGAAACATAAGGGGAATTCTTAACTGTAAGTCCAGTATAAGACATCTTACTGATTGTCCTGTAATTGTTACTTTTATTTTCAGTGACTGCCTAGGTATGCTAGGAAAAATGTAACTTATTTGTGCAGTCACTTTGCAATATTGACACTGTACTAGCTTCTTGCAGGGTTTAGTACTGGGGGAAGTAGCATTTTCTCCCATGATACATGCAGGTAAGATCAACACTGTGACAAATTGCAAAGGAACATGAAATCACTTGGTTGTGGAACTTAAGAGACAAACTTGGCTGCCTTGCTTATCCACCTTATAATTTATAATAATGCACATTTTTATATTCTAATCCATTCCTGCCTGTTGGTAGTTTGTATTTTATATATAGACACAACTTTGTCTAATTGTACTTTAAGGTATTTTTATGTCTCTGTTCACTTATAAATTGAATAGTAAATGTCTTTCTGCCTTTTTTGCCTTTGGGCATGGCTGAAGTGGTTCCAGGACCAGACCATGTACCTGATTAACAAAACAACACAAAACAAGGACATTTTTAAAGGGTTGCTGTGATAGGGAGTTTGACTGTCCAAGATGGCTTGAAAGCTTGACATTACAGCAGTTAGAATGGACATGCCTATTTGGGGGGGGGGGGGGGGGGCAGCTCATGTCACTACTCCCAAGCCAAATTCTGCTGGAAAGGTAGAACAGGTGGGAGCAGCGCAACTGAACATGGATGTATTCATCTAAGCATGTGGTACTAGCCCATATCAGCCACAAAAAAGGAGCACTTGTGTGTGTATTGATAGAGAACATAGGCAGTCCCTATGGAAACAAAGGTGGCCATTTCACCTTGCTTTGGGTTAAAGTGTCACAGGAAAAATAGGTGTCATTTCTAGGATACAGGTGAGAGTATCAAACTTACAAATGTTTACCTGGATGATGGCCCCTCCAGGCACCTCTCACCCTGGGAGAGCTGCATAGGGGATTTACCTCACACCTTAAGAAGGAATGAATCAGGGTTCAAGTACAATAGGATGGGGCTAGATGGTTGGCAGACAGGGTAGGAAAAGCACCCATAACGAAAAACAGAAAATTAAAAATAAAAAAGGAAAAATTGAATATTTAAGAGTCTAATTTATGAAGTGCATTCAGCATCTGGTAGTAGTCAGGAAACTATTTTACCATTCTTGCAGTATCACATGTTTCATGTATCTCATTGCAAATCCTCACATATTACATATACCAGTAAATAATAGTTTAATGTATGATGACAACTGACAATTCAAACACTGAATTTCCTTCAGTAGTATATACTGTTTTTCTTACCTGTTTGGCAAGTCAAGGTCAAGACTTAGTTAATTTAAATGTTTGTCTATTGATTAGAAATGATAAACAATTGTTTTAGTGGCTTATCTTGTTGCTTTAAGTCATTTGGAGCAACTGACTTTTAACACCTGTGATAAGAGATTTGCCATTCTGAAGTATCAAATCTAAAAAAACAGTGAGTTGGTTGGGATACCCAGTCTAGGTTTCTTCCAAACAAGAGGATTCTTTTCTAACTCAATGTAGTATCCCACAAAAAAAAAATAAATAAATAGGTTCAAGGATTAGTACTAGGCTAACTGCCCTTGGGGCCATTTTTAGCCTAGCTAATTACCCCATATGAGTATCAAACGTTGCACTTTGTGTCTGTAACGTAAACACCTTAACCATTATGCCAGCCTCCCACAGTTCTGGTATAACATGTAGGTTTCTGAGTGCTTGGTTTCCCTAGCTCATTGGCTCTGTACGTATTCTCAGGGTAAGATTAATATTAGTCATGAATGAGCTGCAGCACAAGGCCCATGTTCTGGAATAGGCCTCTTTTCTAAACCTTTTATTATTTTTTTATTTTTTTTTTATGTTAGCACTCAAATTACAGACAAGAAATGTACCTTGGTTAGTGTTCCTGTAATAGCATGTGATGGACTATTAAAAACAGATAAAACAGCTCCTTAATTTTTTTAATTTTATTTTATTTTATTTCTCTGAGTATTGGAGGTAGCCTGTAGTCTTTATCTATAGTTGAACTGGGCAGGAGTTCCTGTGACTATTATGTAATTTCAAGAACTACTTGGTCTGACAGGCTGGTGAGTGAGATAAACTATGATGTTAGAGAGGCATTCGGTTACTGAAACCACTAGGTGATAGCAGGAGTTACCAGCACTTCATATGCTATTGTAAGCTAGACTGATGTTTGAAGTATGCCTCTGAATTGTACCATGTTTGGTGGAACATTCTGTCCTTCACCCCCTTGGATGATGCTCCAGATATGTTTTACTAATATGATTGGACTTTTTTAATTTCTCCAAATCTTTTGGGTTTCTAATACCATGATACGAATGGACCCCATTCCTAAGTCAAAGTATGATAAGTTCATAAAATTAGTATTGTTTCATCTTTGGTGTTAGCTAGAAGTGATCTACACAGCACCTGCAATGGTCCCAGTAATGACTCTTTCTGCAATTCTTATGGAGTTACATGTATTGGTAACATATCTAAATTTGCTTGTAGATTCTTTTTTATAAGACCCATTGCTCCAACTACTATTGGAACTGTCTGGGTATCTTTCTTCCACATTGCTCTCATTTCTGCCTGCAAATCCTGATATTTTATGACTTTGTGCATTTCTGAACGCAAGACACTGTAGTCACTGGGTGTGGCGATTTCAATGATCAATGCTACTCTTGACTTCTTTTCATGGACCACTGTATCCCTTTTTCTAGCATCTGTCTTTTGATTTGTTGGTAATGGGTGATCCCATGTGATGTAGAAATCGTCATTTTCTGCGATGCTTTGTGGCTCATGTTTCTAGTGATTTTATGCCACTTCAGTACCATAATGCCTGCACATTCCCCAGTGCAACGGTCTTGCCACATTATTGTGCTTTTCAGTATACAGTCCTTCTGCCATTAATATATCACAACCAATTTCCAATTCTGTTTTACAAAACCTACATTTCTCTGTTTCTCCCACATGTTCAACAGACTTTGTAAACCAAATGTTTAAGTAGCTCACTATCTTGGGCCACCAATATTAACCTTTCATCTCTTGGTTTGAATTCACCTCTCCTTAATTACTTATACATTCGATCCAGATCAACATGAGGATCTTCCAGAAGTTTTCTATACTTGCAACTATATTTATACATTTTCCACATTTCTTGCCTTCTCATCTGGTCCTTCACCTTATATTCTTTCTTTTGTTTTTTGGCACATTCAGTTGCTGCCTGTTTTTTATCTACTTCTGGTTTGATTTCCATTCCTGCTTGACACCGATTTGCTTCTGTTAGACTAAGCAGGGAAGTCATCTTATATTTATTCTCCTCATGTTTCAAAACTTTCACTATGTTTGGATCTTGTGAGGTCAGCAGATATGTGTGCAGCCCAACAAGTGCAGATCTATACATTTAATCAATTTCAAGAAGACCCATACCTCCTTCAGAACGGAGAATGTATAATCTTGGTATGCACTGATTTTTATAAATCATTTGGTGAGCATGAAGCATCCTTCTTGTTTTTTTTATTTTATTTTTGATTGGAAATGTTAGGATCATGTGGTGTAATCACAGGATGGTGCATGAGAGTGCAATGCCCCCATAAGGTTTATGTAATGAAAAATCTTCCATTTAATACTGGCCTAGAGTTCTACCACAGTATATCTTTTTTTGTTTTGTTTTTAAGTAAAGTTAAGTATAGATATTGCCACTGCCAGCAGTGTCTGGCGTGAGAAGTGAGACCTATGAGACTGAGATTCAGCGCATGAGTCCGTAGGAGTTGAGTCGCCACTTATTACCTGCAGGAAGTCAAAGGTAAGAGACAATGTAATATTTTAATATAGCATCACCTTTCAGGAGGTTGTCATGCTACACTCATTGACAAATGGCTTCGGCTAGGGCTGGAGGATAAAAAAATGGTCTGACTGTGATTCAACAGACAGATTCCTAGATTCAGGTTATTTGTCTGCTGTGCTCTGGAAATTGATTGTGGATTTCTAGCAGGACGCACCTTTGAAGTGCAGCTTCATTGGCTTTGAGCTGGCACAAGGTGCAGTTTCTGAGCAGGTTACAGTCTGTTCTCTGTGAATCACATTACTGCCTGATTTGTAGAGAAACTAAGATGTAGCAATGACAGTGATTACTCACCAAACAGGTATTAGAATCTGTGTGGCTGAAAAGTGGCCTCAAGTGATGTACCAATGACAGTGATTACTCACCAAACAGGTATTAAAATCTGAGTGGCTGAAAAGTGGCCTCAAGTGATGTACCAATGACAGTGATTACTCACCAAACAGGTATTAAAATCTGAGTGGCTGAAAAGTGGCCTCAAGTGATGTACCAATAATAGTGATTACTCACCAAACAGGTATTAGAATCTGTGTGGCTGAAAAGTGGCCTCAAGTGATGTACCAATGACAGTGATTACTCACCAAACAGGTATTAAAATCTGAGTGGCTGAAAGTGGCCTCAAGTGATGTACCAATAATAGTGATTACTCACCAAACAGGTATTAGAATCTGTGTGGCTGAAAAGTGGCCTCAAGTGATGTACCAATGACAGTGATTACTCACCAAACAGGTATTAAAATCTGAGTGGCTGAAAAGTGGCCTCAAGTGATGTACCAATAATAGTGATTACTCACCAAACAGGTATTAGAATCTGCATGGCTGAAAAGTGACCTCAAGTGATGTACCAATGACAGTGATAACTCACCAAACAGGTATCAGTTTTTCTCTCTGTTTTCTCATCCTCTGTTTCTGAGTAGTATACCACAATCTTTCTGAAAGTGAGAGGACAGAAATGCAAATCTGTATACAAATGTTATGCTAAATACATGTCCAGATTTTTGGTTGTATGTACCTATTTTGTGAGAGACATCACACCTATTTTCAATATTTACAGGTTAAGATATATGATTTGAGGAGGCCAAATAGGCAAATAAGGCATATTCTAAGTCCTTTAAAGCTACTTATGTATCCAAAATAGCATCTCTAACTAAGGAAAACCATAAGGTGTTCTTTAACTACATCCAAAACCTCAAAGGAAAAACCCAAATTCTTGCCCTGCCTTCAGTAACATGGGGCAGTTCCCACATAGTTTTAAAGAGTCAGGAACAGGCGTGTGTATGTCCATGTGTTTGTGATTGTATGTGTATACATTTTGAAATTTGTACTAAGAGAAATGATTAAAATATCAATGTGAAATGGAAACAAAGGATAGCTATATCTTTGTTAGTCACTTTTATACATTTCATGTTCATTTCTAAATATGTATGTTTTCATTAATGTGAATATATACATATGTATGTATTTTGGTAATCAAGCTTTCTTCATATTAATTTCAGAGAATGTTTGTGTTTCTAAAAGGGAAAGTGTAGGGAACACATTAGAAAAATGCTAGTTAGTAAGAAACAAAGGTGGCGGTGGTGTGTGTGTGTGTGTGTGTGTGTGTGTGTGTGTGTGTGTGTGTGTGTGTGTGTGTGTGTGTGTGTGTGTGTATGTGGGTGTGTGTGTAGCTCTCAACTGTCCCTAATTTTGCATCACATTTTTGCTGTGTTCATTATATATTCTGTGTTTTGAGGGAAATTGTTGGGGATTGCCATAAGTAAATAATGACAGATATATGAGCTTCAGACTTCATATCCTTTCAATAATGCATGCTAATACAAAGATGTAATTTCAGCAACGTTCTAACTATATCAGGGCGATATGTACTTATTTTCTGTCATTGTCACTCACTAATTTCTGGATTTGTCCCTGATTCATGGGGTTGAAAGCTCTGCACATATGAGTACAGTAAAGCTCTGCAGCTGGGACTAGATACCTCAGAAATTCCTTTTGTCTTGAAATACTGTCTGGAATGATTGCATTGCTATTCTGAATCAGGTTAATTTGTATCACGTCATAGCTCCACACTACTCTTCACTCATTGTCTTTACTTGCTGTGTGTCTTTTAATTTGGAATGTAATGAAAATGTGCCCAGTGTTTCATAGCAATTTTTTAAACAACTGCTGACATGATTAACATAAGTTTCATAAAGTATACACCTAATAGCCTATACAGGCTAAGAGTGGGAGCTGAACTTCACTGTAACAAAACTGAGTTCACTGAGTCTAATATCAGTGATATACGAAATATCATAGTCACTAAATACAGCTCTCTCAGTGGCACGTTCATATACAATAGTGTGTTTAGTTCATGGTGCTCCTGGGATACAGCCCCCTTTAATTGAGGAAATGCCAAGTTTTGAACTCAGAAGTTTGATGAGCGCAAACTGAACACATATGTACCTGGCAGGGGAAGCCCCTGTTTGTATTAAGCCTCAGTGAGCACCTTACTGGAAAGTGGATATTTCTAGACATGTGCTAAAGATGTCTCCTGTGAGGCGTGTGGAGTGGGTGGCACTGTGTGATCCCTCAACAACTGAAAATAGATGCAAAACCCACCCCTGCTGAGCACTTGAGGCCCAGACTGTACAATACATGGTTTCCAAAAGCAGAACTATTGGCGCCTGCTTTACTTAATCTTAGGATTTTTGAGTACAGTTGTGGGAATTCCTGGGTTTAGAATAACATGTTTTCCTACCATCTCCTAAATAGCTGCTTGTATTAATTTGCAGTTCATAAACTAACCTCATCAAAGTTGCTAATAGCTTTAGCTAGTGCTAATGAGCTGTGACTATTTGACATTGTACAGCTGAAATATGAAAAAGGACACACACTGGAAGTGAACTAATGCACTAGAAAACACAAGACAGGAATTGTGACCAGCATTGTGAGGTCCTGTGTTACTCTTCTGCATAATCGACTTTTAAAGTAACACTGCTTTGCCCAGTAGATATTAATGCACAATGGCATGTAAAATCAGGAAAAAGAGGTTATGGATGGATGGATGAATGGATGGATGGATGGATGGATGGATGGATGGATGGATGGATGGATAGGTAGCAATACTTTCCTGAGTGGACTTGTGACATTTACCTTTGTATGCTATCATGATGGGGAAGCAAGATGCAGCACTTTAAAATGGCTGCTGAAACTGGTATTTGACATTTTGATTGCCTATATAAATAAAAACGTATGTCTGCTTCTGCACCTGAAGAAACAGACAAGTTATTATCTTTATCCCAGAACTTAAACAGAAATGTTTAAAAACTGAAATGGAAACTGTAAAAAAAACCTTCTTTTGTGTCATTTAGCTGTTAACTGTAAAGTTCATGTACCTAAAATTGTGAATAAAATGGAGAATAAAGCCCACATTCCTATAGTTTAAAATTAACTCAGAAGTTTCCATAAGAGGAGTACTATCATCATTTTCTGTAAAACTGCAAGTTGTCCCTCGGTCTTTAAACTTCTACAAAGAGTTAGGCTAGATCTAAGTTATAAAACCAGGGCAGATATAAAGTAACACATAAACACACAGCTACCCACAATCTGTCTGATACTTAAGTTGTTCTATAATTACTTCTACCTCATGTTGCTTTCGTTTGCAAGTCTTGCACTGTGTGAAGTCAAGGCATTTGATTCTGCTTGATCACGCTAGGAGAGGCACACAAAAAAAAAAAAAAAATGCCTGGTACTCCCATCTTCAATTTTTTAATGTACTTTAGGATTCTAAAACAGAGTTTGATATAACAGGTAACTTAGAAACTTGAAAAATACAATTTTGAAAAAGCTGTTTGGGGAGGGATAAGTACCCAGCTGGAGCTGCATTGTTTTGCTTTATGCATTATAATGTCAGAGAAGTAACTCAGACACTATTTGTGAATTATGATTTCGGTCATAAAAACCTTATTTTAGCTGCTATTAATTCTTGTCAACCTTAGAATTCCTCAAATGTTGAAATCAGCATCTCTGGGGAGGCTTAGTCCTGATTGTAGGGAGGATGAAATTGCCATGTCCTGTGGGATCAACCCAGATGTGACTGCCTACCAAACTTAGTTTGTAAAAAGATGCCCTAAAGGATATTTATAATGCTGAATTTGATAGAGATGGTGAAATGAGATGCAAGTTAGGGAGTACTTAGTACGGATGTGGGAATATAAAACTGTAATTTTCATCAAACATCCAGGGATAAAGATTACATCACATAAATGAATCAGAAAGTTGGGAAAATACAAAATGTACCACAAAGCATTAAAACCCCCTAAACTTGTACTTCCTTAAGTGGGATACAAATCTCTATATCTTCAACAAATTTTCTGGCCAGTTTTGCGGAGTTAAAGATATAATATATATACACCCATCTTAAGGTCCATCTTCAGGCCCTGGAGATTCGAAACCTAGCACTACTTATTTTGTAGTTATATGCTTTAAGGAAAGACTTTTAAAGAAATAAGTTAAAAAGAAAATTGGTCCCATAAGTACAACATGACATCTGGGATGAACTGATATGGTGTCAGATCCCATAGGTGAGATAATTAATGATGACAGGTAATCAATGTGCGGTACAGAAGTCCTCTGCTGTACGTCGTAGAAAGCCAGTACTTCCCAGAGGTAAGGACACATCACCTAATGGGACTGATTTTTTTTTATATCAATAAATTTTGTCTCAGAGAAATAGAGCTAATATTTTTAACCACCAGTCCTATATATCCTGAGCTGAGTTTTAATGTAGTACATTTACATCACTGACAACATTCTTATGCCCTTTTAGAGAGATTTTCCTCAGATTACCTCTCAGAGCCAAATGCTATTAGTTCCCCAGGTAGCAGTAGTAAAGCCTACAGGCCAAGGCTTCAGGGGTCGTCCAGTTAAGCATCTTGCAAGAATCTATGAAAACAGGTGTCCAGTGTCCTTATACATATATGCAGATTAGTGGAAATTGGTGCACCTACATTCATTTATTCCATATGTGAGGAGTTAGTTGTGAAAAACAAATAGTTATTTTAATGGGATCTGCATCTGTTTAATGGCTGTCATCAAGTTGTGAGATCTACTTCTAGGTGGAAATCCAGAGTTAAAAGTATTTGGCTGATGCATGTGCATGCGCATGCACGCTTACACACACACACACACACACACACACACACACACACACACACACACACACACACACACACACACACATTGCTCTGCTGTAATATCTATATGCCACGGAGTATAGTTTTAAGTAGATGAACTAGAGTTTATAATGCAATACTTTATAGAAGTAGATAAACAGATGATACTATTTCTTTATACATTCTGTCTGAAGCAAGTGTGGTTATGTGAAAGGTGTGCTTAAATCAAAAAAGAAAAAGTTCAAATTGTGTCTATGCACAGTGGAATTGTAACTTACTCAGGTGTAGATTAAATTTTTGTAAACATTCTGTAGCAACTTATACTCTGTAATAACGTTATCACAATGCCAGATGATATAATTTGTGTCAAGTATTATTCCCGAGTATCTGTAATAATGTTATCGTAATGCCAGATGATATAATTTGTGTCGAGTATTATTCCCGAGTATCTGTAATAATGTTATCGTAATGCCAGATGATATAATTTGTGTTGAGTATTATTCCTGAGTATCTGTAATAATGTTATCATAATGCCAGATGATATAACTTGTGTTGAGTATTATTCCTAAGTATCTGTAATAATGTTATCGTAATGCCAGATGATATAACTTGTGTTGAGTATTATTCCTAAGTATCTGTAATAATGTTATCGTAATGCCAGATGATATAATTTGTGTTGAGTATTATTCCAGAGTATCTGTAATAATGTTATCATAATGTCAGATGATATAACTTGTGTTGAGTATTATCCCTAAAGTATCTGTAATAATGTTATCATAATGCCAGACGATATAATTTGTGTCGAGTCTTATTCCTGAGTATCTGTAATAATGTTATCATAATGCCAGATATAATTTGTGTCGAGTATTATTCCCGAATATCTGTAATAATGTTATCGTAATGCCAGATGATATAGTTTGTGTTGAGTATTATTCCCGAGTATCTGTAATAATGTTATCGTAATGCCAGATGATATAATTTGTGTCAAGTATTATTCCTGAGTATTTACTTGCTGCTAATTCACGGATCAGTGCTCCTCCCTATGTTTACTATTATAGTTACTCCTTATCATGCCCTACGTGTGTGTCATGCTACTTTCAGTTCTGTAAAAATTCTGTAAATATACAAATATGTCTGTTGTGATCATTTATCTGTCAATCATAGCTAAGTGTCCTCAATTTGAAAATCACAAACAAAATTTTGTTCGTACAATACTGTTTTCAGTTTTCAGACTACAGTTTGCAGAATTCATGTGTCATGAGATTCTCACTTTCTGCAGTTTTTTTTTTTTTTTTTTTTTGAAGCAGGCATTTGTACTTTTACTGTGAGATAAAAAGCCTACAGTGAAAAATTTGCTTCATGTTAAATTTTCTTTTTTAATTAATGCAGTATTGTAGCCAGCTCATTGATTGTACATTTATTTTACTTGCCTATTCCTCCTATACAGCATCTATGCTTGCACAGTCCTTGCTGCTATTAAATTTATTATACTTCTAGGCAATTCCTGGTGCAGATTCCCCTACCCTACCATCATCACCACATACTTATATGTAGCAAACAATTTGGAGCACGGTGAAGTATCACAGGTTTCATTCCTTCTTCTTCTTCTTCACTGCCTCTTCCTTCTTCCATTTATTGTACGCATCTTTAAGTTCTGCAGAGCACTGCAAGTACAGGTCACGATCTGGCAGTGACACATGCTTGCTCTGTTTTTGTTCTAAGAATGTTGGTATTATACTTTCTTACATTTGTTTATATTGCTTCTATTGTCCTAGATTGTGTGTTAACATTTTGGAACATCACACTGACCCATTGAAAAAATCAGTAAGTAAGTAAATAATCACAAAAAAATGAAAATCAATAAGTTAAAAAAGATACCTGACGTTTGAGATATATTTGCCCACACTACATAATGCTCATCTTTTCCAAAAAGTGAACAGCCCAGACATTTACATTTTAAATGCTAAAGAACATTCTGTCTTATGGTGACTAGAATGCACAGCACTCATTCTACAGCTAGGGGGCAGTAGAAGATGCAGTGTGACAAGTCAAGGCCTCAGATTCACTTAACTCAAGCTGATTGGTCTAAATGGTCAAGCAGATCACAAAGTCTGTGCCCTGAAAAACACAACTAGCCTTTTTTATAAGATTACAAGCCACCCCCCCCCCGCTATATCCACCATGTGGAGGATTTTGCCCTCCCCCTTACTTAACTATAGTAACTTCCTGGGCATGCAACTCTGAGACAGAGTTCTCAACTTTTATACTTAAGAATCAAGGAAAAAGACAAAATTAATGCACGACCAAAGCCAAGTATTGAGGAGAAGTTTTTAACTGTAACGTCCTTCTTCTTCTGGCTTTTTCCGGTTAGGGGTCGCCACAGTGGATCACCTTGTCTGCTCATGATTGGCAGTGGAGTTTTACGGTGTCGTGTTGCCAGCCCAATGCCTAACCTTCCACAGAAGGCACACACACGCACACACACTCACACCTAGGGCCAATTTAGAGTGTCCAATCCACCTATAGCATGTCTTTGGGATGAAACTGGAGCACCCGGAGGAAACCCACGTGACCACAGGGAGGACATGCAGATTCCGCACAGAAGGTACCCCATCTGAGGATCGAACCGGAGAACCTCTTGCTGTGAGGTGGCAATGCTAACCACTGCACCACCGTGGCCGCCCTTTCACTTAAAATACTAATAGAGCAGCAGGTTTTTGCTCCAACATGTATTTTCTGAAGAATAAGAAGCAGGAAATTAGAATGTCGGCATTTTTGGGCTGTCTGTATTTCTTAGTGATTTACCAGAAAAATTAAAACTATTTTATGAGGGACAGGGCAAAAATATGAGGCAAAATTAGGGGTATTCAAAAAAATCTGGGACAGCTGAGGGGTATGCAGTGAAGAAAAGAGAAGAATCCTGGAAGGGTAAAACATTTGCTGCACTAACTGGGACCTCGAAGTGTACTTCATTAATGGAAAGTATGGTTGGGACAGAAAGCATTAGGGGAAACAGGAGAAGGGGATAATGTTTGACCAGTTAGATTACCACTACATGTATGGTGTCATGACATGAGTAGTGCTACGGAGTTGTACTATGGAAGTAACAATTGAAGGAAAAATTTGTTGGAAAAGCCAGAATGTCAAGCTAAGTACAGCAGTATTGTTTTCCTTTTTAGGAATCACATAAAAGCTACATCTAGTACTGTGCAATACTTCAACTTATGTGTATGTCAAATTGTCAATTCCTATGTCAATGCTTATGTCAGAGGGGGACTTCCCTATCATTCCTCTGTCTTTTACAACAAGCAGACTATAGAAAACACTGTTTATTATTGGTCATAGAGATGTTATCTAATTATAAACCACAGTTTTTGTTAATTCAGTATGCTTACATTACCAGATCATAGACGAACTACACAGAACCTTCATTTAGTGTGTGGTAAGTTTACAGTTAATCACTGGATTTTCACTAAACCAAACCATTAGAGAACCTGCAGTAAATCTGTAGCAATAGCTTGCTTACAAACAGACATTTGCATAACTATTTTTCAGTCATCAGTAACTCATGTTAACAATTATTCGTTAAAACTACGAGGAAGGGATAATGCTTCAGGCTGAGAAGCCACTTCTTAACATGCTTTTGCATATGTCTGTCTTGTAAATAACTGTGAACGTTGTCAGCTTTCACAGTCATCAGTATATCATGAGATCCACCATAATGTCACGTAACATAAGGAAACAAAGAAACATATATTCAGAGTATCTTTTGAGTGTAATGGTAAAGGGTGTTGTCAAAATATGTATCGTCATTATAGTACAGTTTGATGAATTTCTTTATTCATTCAATGTCCCCAGGCCTCAAACACAAAACAGTATCAGAAAAGAAAACCACTGTGACATTATTCATCCCCTCCATCCTAAGGTCACTTGGAATGTTCCATCCTTTTAACACCTCTACCTTTTAATCACATTAACTCTATCTTTCACTCTTCCCGAAGAACTCCAGCATCTTGTCTCTCTCTCTCTCTCTCACTCTGTCTCTCTCTCTCATGAACAAGGATGGGTCAGTAGTTTGTGTTATTTAGGGTTCCAGACAATGCAGGATGACAAAAAAATCTGGCCAGCATGAAATCAGAAGTTAATGGTGAGTAAAAATATGTAGTATTCTATAGTAACTAATGGCATTATACATCAGTCATAAAAGATGGGCTTATACAGTGAATAAGTTCTGAATCACAGGTTATCCAACACTTCATCTAAGGTTTTCAGGCAAAATGGTATTTTGGGTTCTTCAGTTTTCATTTTTCCTGTATATAAAGGCAAGTGATGGGGTGATCTGTTGTGGTGCACTTTAATTAATTATTGTATTAATGTTATGATACCAGATGATACTTTCTGCTTTAATGGTGCACTCATGTTAGCACCAGATCTAGTCAACTAAATATCATATAAAACTCCACATAGTATACTTCAGCTGATAATATATATATATATATATATATATATATATATATATATATATACATATATATATATTGTATTACTCTGTATCTCTGCCATTCCTTGGCACAGGCTGTTATAATGTATTTCAAGGTCATTTTATGTACTGCTGCAGGAAGGGACTTATTTTAATTATAATACAGAAAATGTCTACTACCTGCATTGGATAAGCTAACCTTTAGCATCTGTGCACGTCTGCAGAGAACAAAGATGTAATAATTATCACAAACAATATACAATTACCAGCTGATAAGAATGCTGAGTAGAAAGCAACTGGAGATTAATGGAACTGCAGTGTATGTAAGCAGCTAATGTGTAGAATAGCATATGTAACATAGTGTCTGGGATTAGAACTGTAATCTGTTTAGGTAGGTGTGCAGTATCAGCAGAACTGCCTTAGGCCTGGGTACTGCTCAATGATGCATTTAGTGCTTTGTTATTAATTAACACAAGAAATACATATGCATATATATTTTATATTTTATATATATATATATATATATATATATATATATATATATATATATATGTGTGTATGTGTCTGTGTGTGTCTGAAGCATGTATGTGTGTCTATTTGTATGTGTGTGTCATGTATGTGTGTGTGTGTGAGTATATATATATATATATATATATATATATATATATATATATATATATATATATATATATATATATACACACACACACACACACACACACACACGTAATATATTACTTTAGCTACAAAATGTATTTAATTTTTATTGTATGTTTCTTCGGCATATTTTTTCCCCTTTAGTGTAAAACTAAATCAACACTTTCTTTGTGTTTTAGTCATGTGGTCCTTGTACAAATAAAATTAAAATCATCCTTATGTGGTTAATCAAATGTATATAGATTTATCAGGGTTTGCTACAAAAAATTATGCATTTTTTTCATGCCTCGAAACACATTTTATGCTGTGTAATGAATTTACCGTGAGTCACATGTCACTTTTTAAATGAGCTTAAACTCTTCAAACCTTGCATACATATTAGCCAGTGCAGCTTTCAGTACAGTCAGTATTGTTATTTATTTATGCATTTCCAAGTGTCTGTATGCAAGGGTGTATTCTGTAAACTTAATCTTTCCTGTAAAAATTAAAACTGATACTTTAATGTTTCTCATGGAACTTTCTTGTAGGAAATGCAAAGTTCATTAAAAAGGCAGCGATGTCTAGCAATAAAAGTACCTGGTTGCAACCATTATCACATTATAAATCATCTGAATTATTATTTTTTTTTTTTTTGCAAAAGAGTTTCTACTGCTTGCTTAACACTGTGGTTGAGAGTCTGAACAGTTTCCATGGTTACTGAGTACTTATCACAACAGACACTTTGGCTCAAAATAAAAGTGTCTCTGTTAAGTGTGACACTGCTTGACTGAAAAGTTGACTACAGAAAGACTTTGCTGCGACTGAACTAAGAGGAGATGTATGCATCATTTGCTGTGGAAATTGCTTATATGATAAAAATTGGTTTGAACCCCCATCTATTTGTGGCTTTGCGTTAACCATCTTGGTAACAGACTGAGTTTAAATACTGTTAACTGTACTTCATAGCACTTTGTGGTCAAGCTTCTACTTTTTGCATTTCTTAGTTGTCAGTTTCTGTCCTTCTCAGCTGAAATCCTGACCTTCTGTAGCTGTCTAAAACAGTTAATCAAGGTACAGTTTAGAGACTTGATTAAGATAGACTATATTACTACAGTTCTTGTTTGCTAAGGCCATATATCATGGATTTTGATTACATTTCAGCCACAAAACTATGTGGAAGGCTAACACACATCAGCACTAAAGCAAGAGCAATCTCGTTCCTAACCAGGTAGTCATGGTGCTTATATGACTCGGCATTTAATCAGTGGCCATTCATTACAGAAGCCACACAACTTGTAAAGAAAATGAAATTGCAGCCAAATAATAGACAAATTCTCGAATGTGTTACATCCATGACATACAGTGATGTATGAGTACTGTCAGCTGCAAAACAATTTCACAAGTAAATATTGTCATTTGATGTGACAAAAAGGCATATTTGCACATTTTGCATGAGTTTTATTCTGTGATGTCATGGTTTTTGTAAAAACATACATATTCTCTGCATCAACTGCCTTTCCCTGAATGTTTTTGACTTTGCTGTCAGCACAACCCTAATCACACAATATTAACTGATAAGGAACTGGAAAATTCTAGCAGAATTTTAGAAAGAATGCAGTTAACCCAAAACTTAAAAACTGTACTTGGCATCATGTTAAGTGTCATCAGCTGCTGAGTGCATGATACATTTCCATTTGCAGTAACTAAGAACATTGAGCATGCCTTTTTCTTAGTTTGGCACAGAATGAATGGAAGCAGCTTACCTTACCACAAGTACTGGCTGGTGATAACATTAGTTACATATGCCCCGGTTTCAGAAGGGAAGGGGTATTTGTCATGTAATGTGAACACTCACATTTCCTTGCTCATTATTTAGCACACTGAATCGTAATCTACTCCCACAGAGACATATCTGTAATTTCATTATGTAGCCAGTGTGGAGTTCATACGTAGTTACCAGGCATGCAGTGCAGAAGGCCATTAATAAATCTTTCCCAAATTCCCAATTATCCCAAAGCACTATTTGGTTAAGGGACTTGCTCAAGGTCACAAAGCAGGCAAATGAGGACTAAGGGAGAAAAATCTTGTACCACATGAATAGCTTGTTAACAGTCGACAACTTTAATCCTCTGCACCAATTCTCAGGGGGTATGTGTTATACTAAAAAAGGGGTTACATTTTACTTTACTTTGCCATATGTTGCAGAGCTGTTCAGTACAGATTATGGCTGGCAGTTATTAACAACCACCAGGGAAAGTATAGGCTGTATAATGGACTTATCCATATAGGCTAGTTCACCGCATGAGGGAAATTACAAAATCCTTCTCACTCTCTCTCTCTCTCTCTCTCTCTCTCTCTCTCTCACACACACACACACACACACACACACACACACACATAGTGAAAAAAGCATAACAACAGAAAAGGTCATAGAGCGGGAGAGCATGAGTCATGGTGCACTGCTGTGTCAGTAGACATAAAAGTGCAAATCTTGTTGAGGTTGCAGCATTGCCCACTGATGATGACAGATGAACAGACAAGTAGTTCTCACATTTCTGTCCCCCCAGGAGTCAGTAAGGCTATGATTTCTCTCTTGCTGTTTGCCAGGAGCAATCAATGGGTAGTTCCGTCTGAGCTACAGGACAAGGATCAGGATGCTGAAAGTGAATTACTTTCTGTTGTTTGTGTTGCTTTGTGACTCCTCTAGTGTTCGAGACAGGGCATCCCTGTTACTCCTTCATGACTCCTTCGGAGTTCTAGGCAGTGCAAGCCTTCCCTGTTACTCTGTGACTCCTTCAGTGTTTCAAACAGTGCATTCCTTCCCTATTGCTTCATGACTCCTCCAGTGTTCTAGGCAGTGCATGTCTTCCCTATTGCTTCATGACTCCTCCGGTGTTCCAGGCAGTGCATGCCATCCCTATTGCTTCATGACTCCTCCGGTGTTGCAGGCTGTGCATGCCTTCCCTATTGCTTCATGACTCCTCCAGTGTTGTAGGCAGTACATGCCTCCCCAATTGCTTCATGACTCCTCTGGTGTTGCAGGCAGTGCATGCCTCCCTATTGCTTCATGACTCCTCTGGTGTTGCAGGCAGTGCATGCCTTTCCTGATGCTTCATGACTCCTCTGGTGTTGCAGGCAGTGCATGTCTTCCCTGATGCTTCATGACTCCTCTGGTGTTGCAGGCAGTGCATGCCTTCCCTGATGCTTCATGACTCCTCTGGTGTTGCAGGCAGTGCATGCCTCCCTGTTGCTTCATGCCTCCTCCTGTATTGCAGGCAGTGCATGCCTTCCCTGTTGCTTCATGACTCCTCTGGTGTTGCAGGCAGTGCATGCCTTCCCTGTTGCTTCATGACTCCTCTGGTGTTGCAGGCAGTGCATGCCTTCCCGGATGCTTCATGACTCCTCTGGTGTTGCAGGCAGTGCATGCCTCCCTGTTGCTTCATGCCTCCTCCTGTATTGCAGGCAGTGCATGCCTTCCCTGTTGCTTCATGACTCCTCTGGTGTTGCAGGCAGTGCATGCCTTCCCTGTTGCTTCATGACTCCTCTGGTGTTGCAGGCAGTGCATGCCTTCCCTGATGCTTCATGACTCCTGTGGTGTTGCAGGCAGTGCATGTCTTCCCTGATGCTTCATGACTCCTCTGGTGTTGCAGGCAGTGCATGTCTTCCCTGATGCTTCATGACTCCTCTGGTGTTGCAGGCAGTGCATGCCTTCCCTGTTGCTTCATGACTCCTGTGGTGTTGCAGGCAGTGCATGTCTTCCCTGATGCTTCATGACTCCTCTGGTGTTGCAGGCAGTGCATGCCTCCCTGTTGCTTCATGCCTCCTCCTGTATTGCAGGCAGTGCATGCCTTCCCTGTTGCTTCATGACTCCTCTGGTGTTGCAGGCAGTGCATGCCTTCCCTGTTGCTTCATGACTCCTCTGGTGTTGCAGGCAGTGCATGCCTTCCCTGATGCTTCATGACTCCTCTGGTGTTGCAGGCAGTGCATGCCTCCCTGTTGCTTCATGCCTCCTCCTGTATTGCAGGCAGTGCATGCCTTCCCTGTTGCTTCATGACTCCTCTGGTGTTGCAGGCAGTGCATGCCTTCCCTGTTGCTTCATGACTCCTCTGGTGTTGCAGGCAGTGCATGCCTTCCCTGATGCTTCATGACTCCTGTGGTGTTGCAGGCAGTGCATGTCTTCCCTGATGCTTCATGACTCCTCTGGTGTTGCAGGCAGTGCATGTCTTCCCTGATGCTTCATGACTCCTCTGGTGTTGCAGGCAGTGCATGCCTTCCCTGTTGCTTCATGACTCCTGTGGTGTTGCAGGCAGTGCATGTCTTCCCTGATGCTTCATGACTCCTCTGGTGTTGCAGGCAGTGCATGCCTCCCTGTTGCTTCTTGCCTCCTCCTGTATTGCAGGCAGTGCATGCCTTCCCTGTTGCTTCATGACTCCTCTGGTGTTGCAGGCAGTGCATGTCTTCCCTGATGCTTCATGACTCCTCTGGTGTTGCAGGCAGTGCATGCCTTCCCTGTTGCTTCATGACTCCTCTGGTGTTGCAGGCAGTGCATGTCTTCCCTGATGCTTCATGACTCCTCTGGTGTTGCAGGCAGTGCATGCCTTCCCTGATGCTTCATGACTCCTCTGGTGTTGCAGGCAGTGCATGCCTTCCCTGTTGCTTCATGACTCCTCTGGTGTTGCAGGCAGTGCATGTCTTCCCTGTTGCTTCATGACTCCTCTGGTGTTGCAGGCAGTGCATGTCTTCCCTGATGCTTCATGACTCCTCTGGTGTTGCAGGCAGTGCATGCCTTCCCTGATGCTTCATGACTCCTCTGGTGTTGCAGGCAGTGCATGCCTTCCCTGTTGCTTCATGACTCCTCTGGTGTTGCAGGCAGTGCATGTCTTTCCTGATGCTTCATGACTCCTCTGGTGTTGCAGGCAGTGCATGCCTTCCCTGATGCTTCATGACTCCTCTGGTGTTGCAGGCAGTGCATGTCTTCCCTGATGCTTCATGACTCCTCTGGTGTTGCAGGCAGTGCATGCCTTCTCTGATGCTTCATGACTCCTCTGGTGTTGCAGGCATTGCATGCCTTCCCTGATGCTTCATGACTCCTCTGGTGTTGCAGGCAGTGCATGCCTTCCCTGATGCTTCATGACTCCTCTGGTGTTGCAGGCAGTGCATGCCTTCCCTGATGCTTCATGACTCCTCTGGTGTTGCAGGCAGTGCATGCCTTCCCTGATGCTTCATGACTCCTCTGGTGTTGCAGGCAGTGCATGCCTTCCCTGATGCTTCATGACTCCTCTGGTGTTGCAGGCAGTGCATGCCTTCCCTGATGCTTCATGACTCCTCTGGTGTTGCAGGCAGTGCATGCCTTCCCTGATGCTTCATGACTCCTCTGGTGTTGCAGGCAGTGCATGCATTTGCTGTTGCTAAACTTATTATGAAGAGCAGCAGGATTTCTGGTAACATATGCAAGACTGCAGCAGCAGCATGTCAAGCCTTACAAGAGAGAGGGAGTTCCTGGAGGCCCTTTCATAGGGGTAAACTATAACTGAAAGGGAGAGGTCTGCATGATACTACAGCCTTGCATGAAAGGAATCATTTCCTTAATATAGTGGGGGAGTAGGTTTTGCTGGATATCAGGGCAAACTAACTATCAAACTAGCCATGATATCAGAGAGCATGGAAGAACTCTCCAAACTTAGCAAAGGGTAATAGACAGAAATCATTTGCGGAAGCATTGACAAAAGTGCTGCCTTTCTGTTTGTTTATTTGTTTGTTTATTTATTTATTTATTCATTTAGTTATTTATTTGAGTTAATTTCTGACCATGCAATCCCACTGAGCCTTGGGCCTTTCGTGGGGAGACCAAGAGTGAACTGACTTCTCAGCCAGCAAACCAAACTGAAACAGTATGGCACTTGCTTCATTTATGATGCAGAGATACATAGAGCATGTCAGATTCAAAGTGAAATATATAACTATATAAATACAAACCAGATATAGAACTTTAAGGTATTTAGGATGTAGATTGTGGTACAACTGAATAACATGTCATTTTACAGATGGAAAAATCTCATTGCAGAATGCAGCTTGCTACAGAATTATTTAAAAATTGATCTAACTGGGATGAAGGCCAGGCCAGAAAATCAGGATACAGATTTAGGAGTTGGAGAACTAGCAGTGCTTGTGCTATGGGACTGGAGTGTGCCAGGATTTTGAGGGAAAAAATATTTCTTATAAGATATTGTAACCTTCCAAGTCTACAGAGCAGGAGATGGTTTCTAAAAAGCAGTGACGTATATTGACATACAGCTGCAGAGACAAAGTGAGTTCAGAGGCAGTTTTTTAATGCACGTTAGTTAATAGAGCAGTGTGTGTTCTGAGAGAGTGCATTCCACAATGCATGTGTAGCAGTGATAAAGGAGCTGTCCCAGAAGTGCTATGGACCTTCTGGTCTCCCTTCTAAATGTCTCCTCCTTATGCATTCCTCTGATGATGTTAATGGTCACAGGGGCTGTTGAAAGAGGTCTTGCAGCAACATAGATGGAAGAACCAGCCCGTGCTCTGATGTACTTGGTCAGCATCCTGTTATCCTCAGACATGGTATGTTTAGCCAATTTCTCAAACTGGAGAACCTTCCCAACAGGTAGGCTCTACTGAGAAGTGATAACTGATAGTTATTATAGTGAGCCAAGCATGATGCTTCCCCTGCAATCTGCTCATAATATCATCTACATAAGAGTCAGGGTAGTTTTAGAAGAGCTACATGTATCTGGATGACACTGCTTTAGACCCTTTTACACAAAGCTGAAATAGATTTCATTATAACAACTTTGCTCCTTTTCTCCGTCTTTCTAGGTGACCTCATCGCAACTTTCTTCAGCCATAGGCATTCCATTTGCTGAGGAAAGGCAGGACAGTCTAGTGATATCACTGTGATAATCTTTACAATTAGTCACATTGGGAAATTTATCCAGTCTAAAGTAGAGACTAGAAACCTTGAAGTCAACTGGGTCAGTAATCTCAGGATCTGTTCACTGATATTGAGAACTGGAACAGTCTGGGTGGCTAAAGTCTCTATTGGTAGATGCATAAAGGACTTTGCTTGCCATGTTTTAATCTGTGGGTTTTTTTGTACTATGTAGACTATGTCTTTGGAGAATATGAGGAGCTCTTTTAGGTGAATGCTAAAGCATTTGACTTTGTTTACCACTTTAGTGGCTGAGGAATAAAGAATCCTGGTACATAGAAAGGAAGCTCTCTCAGACAACAGTTCCACAGAAAATATAAATATGACTGCATTTGTCTTACGTGGATTATTTCTAAAGCTTATTTACTGAAACCATCCTTTCAAGTTATAGATAACCATTTGGATAGCATCATGTTAGTGTTGCCAGGCCTGAGATGACACAGTGTATTAATGTCCCTTTGCAGCTAATGTTATCCTACAGAGATCAGTGATATGACATTATAGAGAGGAGCGGGTATCACTTGGACCCCAGGTCAGAACAGTATGCTGAAGGGATTTTTTACCATGCCATTCAATGAAATATTGAAAGTCAGGCACCAGAGACAAAAACAACAGAAAACAAAATGAAAAAGTGTGGCACCTTAGCTATGACTTGAACTTCTTTATGAAGGGGTCCCTGCTTTCAGCAGTTTCAGTGGTCTACCAAACTACCTAGCAAGAATGAGATTCAGAAGACCCTAGATTCAGTTCCCTTTGGAGGTGTTTATTTCTCACACATTTTGGTAAGAGCTACAAAAATTCATATGCCTCACTGCTGCATGAGTTTATTGAATAATTATATGCATCACACTAGCGGCATGCAGGTCTCAGCTACTGTTTCTGTATATCTGTTACTGGAATGGTATGCTAAATGAAATGAGTTCAAGACCAACCTCCAACAGCTATTTCTTTATCCAAGTTAAGGATATGTATCTTATAAATATGCAGTCCTACCTCTTATTTATGCAGAAGTTCGGTTATGCAGCTAAGAAAAATAAGGATATGAACCTGCAGATTTCTTTTATCTCAGCAATGTAATTGATATCATAACTAAAATGGTATTTTGGAGGGTCTGGGTTTAACATTCAGGTAAAGCACTGCATTCACCACTGTGATATGTTGTTCCCTAAATAGTCAGATAGTACATTTGTGTGATTGTAAAGCTGGATTATTCATGTAACCAGTGGGCTGTGTTTTAAGAAAAATAATGTGCTTGGAATGAAGAGAAAATATTAGGCCTTGTAACAGACCTACATACTAAAGCACCCCCCATAATCTGTTACTGCATATTCTGATTGGTTCTGGCTGTTTAGGAACCCAAGGACTCATTCACTGTTATGAGTAGGCCACTCACCTCTTGCCCATACAGTTTCACCATGCTTATTTGACAGAGATTCTTACCACGTTTTTTATTTTTTTCTTATACTTCCCTCTCTCTCTTATTTTACTTTGTTATTCATTTATGTGTGATCATCCAAAGACCATTTTCCACCATGCACCAGCCAAAAAAAGGCATCAACAGTATCATTACATAAAGAATATTACCTATATTCACAATATATGCATAACATGTATATTATAAGCATAACAGCTGCATATAATCAGCATATAAGTAATGATTTCAGTTTATAGATATAAGAAATGTAATTAAATACATAACATTAACTAGATGCATAGCTAAAACAACATAGGTATATTTGAGTTGCACAGAAAATGCATACTATGCCTACATGGTTGCTAGTAGTTTTACAGTGAAAGGGTTTCAACAGAAATCAAGAAGATAAGTACTTGGTTTTTGTTGCAAAATATGCTGATTTAGTTATTAAAAATTAGGAACATTTATATTGTACTTTATAGCCAATTACTGTTAGGAGTCTAGGCTGAAAGACACTATCAGATGCAGCTGGAATCATTTTGGAACTTAGGCTGGAGTTTGGTAGGAGATAAGTCTGATCTAAGGATATTGATGTCAGCAGCAGAGAGTATGCCATTGGTTGAAGAGAGGTCATGGGGAGGTTCTTTATAAATGTTGAGAAGAACAAGGAACCCAGCACTTAGCCTTGTTAGACTCCAGCATTAAATGCACCATTATCAGAGTCTGGTTTTCCATACATTAGGCAGAGCCGACTCACCAAAGCTAGACTTTTGAATTGGTGTTGGAGAGAGTGATTAAAAATTTCAAACGTGTGTCTGAATTATTGAAAAGAGTGCTGGTAATTTTTTTTCTGCTGATTTATAAGTATGGCTTACATTGTGCAGAAGCCATTTTGCTTGTTGCAGACTAGGTCATACTTTAATTTATGTTACAGTAATTGGCTGTAAAGTACTTTTCCAAGTATCTAAATTACTATGCATGTTATGGCTATAGTTACATATTTAAAGGCAGAAATAGCCTGATTTTCAAATATGACTAGGATAGTTAAGTCATCTGTGCTAAACACAGGTCCCAGTACTGTAGTAAAAGCACATAGTCCCAGATAGCGTGTTGTATTAAAAGTAGGGACATTAACATGCTCATTCTGGTTTTATACCTCACGCACTAGTTATTTAAATTCCTCCAAATTATAAACTAAGAGAAGACTGTTGCATTTCAAATTATTACAACAACAACAACACTTAAATACAATGTAAAGGCATCGTGTACATCAAAAAAATTCTGTAATAAGACTGAAGCAACCATCTTAGTAATCTTTACAACCAGATATACAATGGAACAATGACAGATGCATTTTCTTTGTCCTGCCCATCCTGAAGATTGTATTTGCAGAAAATGCCCTGTACCCCCCCCCCCCCCCTCAGCAGCACTAAACAAGACATGTCCAGGTGCCCAAGGTGCATACATGTTCCATAAATGTGTTTGCTACATTGCTGCATGGCTGTAAGAATTTATACAAACTTTACCTTTCAGGGTGTAAGTGGAAATTATACAATACATTTATGGATGACAGAAGAAACATCAGGGGACGTATTTTTGCATGATCCAAATTTATCCTAGATGACAACTGCAACATATTTAATGTTTCTGCACCAAGTGATAGGTGCATTTTATTGCGTTTTCTAAATTCTGGTTCTGCTTGTCAGTGTATAAATGTGATCACATCGCAAGTGAACATTGCTGACCCTTGAGAAGCAAAGAAGTGCTTAAAGATTACTTCAGACACTTAAAAAATCAGAGCTTGAATAACAGAGAACTGGACAAGGGAGTTCAATTTCCAGCTAATTTGGAAAAAATAATAGACAGGTGGCAACACTAAGAGAAAATGTAATACATAGTAAGGATGTTGTACAGAGGTGTCGAGAAAATGTAATACACAGTAAGGATGTTGTACAGAGGTGTCTACTTACTATATAAACTTCAGAAGTTATATTTGTATCCTGTTATAATGACTATTCACATGTGTCAGGTGGCTAGTGTGGGTACTAAAAATATGAGAAAATTTTGATCATGTCCACCATGTGTGTTTTTAGTTAAAGTCTATGCACATAAAAATCATGAATAACATTAGAAAACATTGGCATCTGTTGTTTTTAAATGATGAAGTAAAAAACTACTACCAGCACAATCTATATTTGCATATATAAGTGGTTTGAGTACGCCAGATAAAGTAGTCCATACTCAATTTATTTCATTGAGTATTTTATTTCCTTCTCAAAAAGGTTATTTTGCTTGTGGTCACTGTGGGCTATACATTTTTTTTTCAGCAAGGGGATAATTTCATGCTGAATGGGAGTATTATATATAGATAGAGATATAATATTAGCATTTAATTAAAACATTAGAATGAGTTATGTATACTGCATTTTGTAACTACCCTATTATATATATATATATATATATATATATATATATATATATATATATGTGTGTGTATGTATATACACACACACACACACACACACACACACACACACACACACACACACACACACACACACACACACACACACATGTTTATATCAGAAGATCATCTTTTCAGAAAGTCGGACTTCTTATGGTCAGGACCATATAATCATCTTTCTGAAAATTTGAATGGTACAAAAAGACAGAGATCTGTGTTTTTGCTGGGGGGGGCAGCTGTCCCCTGCACCTCACCACACCCTTCTTCAAATTATATATACCAACTGCAAGATCACACCACAGTGGGGAAAAGGGCAAATTCCCTCTCAATGAAAACACTTAGATATTTTGGAAAAGTGATCATTAGGTCTCGAACATATGAAGTTCCACTTTCTGAAAAGTGTTCTGATATAAACCCATGTGTGTGTGTGTGTGTGTGTGTGTGTGTGTGTGTGTGTGTGTGTGTGTGTGTGTGTGTGTGTGTGTAGGTAATGTGTATTAAACCCTTTAAGAGAATGATTTGGGAGCATGTGGGTGATATTGGGAATAAATAGCTTACAAATGCAATTAGATGGCATTTTCTGGACAGTGAGTATAATGTAACTGCTCATTGCTCATGCACATTTTCCTAATCTTAGATGAGCTGAATCAGTGACTTTTATATGCAGAGAATTATTTAATATTGAAGTATCACACATAGCACCCATTGGGGTTGCTTACTGAGACCAGCTGGTGATGCTGTATTTATTGAAGCTACTGTTACTTTAAATGTACTTGAGCTGAGAAGGGTTTTACTAATTAGTGATGTTAATGGATTATTTAAATGTTATTTTCTAAAATATCTGTCCTCAGCTTGTAGGTTTTCAGTATGTTTTTCATTATCTCCAAAATACCATTACACTTTATTATCTGCATTCATACATGCAGCTGTCACATATCACTGCTATCCAAAAAACAGTCTGCCTTGCAGTACCTCTTTTTGACAAGATCACTCAAAAGTCATTTTCTTCTATATTCAAACACCCACCATTCTTTGTCGCATTTAATTTGCATGGACTCTTCCCAGGTCAAGGTAAATGCAAATCACTTTTTTGATAAAGTCAGCATTTTGCCCTTCCATGTTTATTTGACTGAAGAAAACAGCATTTTCATGAGTTCCAGGTATACTTTTGTAGCTACTGTAATGCTTCCTGTCTGTAACAGTTACATTGTCTTACCTATGTTTCTGGTTTGCAGTAGTATTACCACTATTTGTTTTCTCACGTGATTTCAAATTAATTTGTAATGCCTCTTATCATTCATACTCATCATAGTATAGAAACAACAAAAAATGCAACATGCTTACAGTAGCAATTTGTGTCCTAGAAAAAAGAAATGCAACATGCTTACAGTAGCAATTTGTGTCCTAGAAACAAGAAATGCAACATGCTTACAGTAGCAATTTGTGTCCTAGAAACAAGAAATGCAACATGCTTACAGTAGCAATTTGTGTCCTAGAAACAAGAAATGCAACATGCTTGCAGTAGCAATTTGTGTCCTAGAAACAAGAAATGCAACATGCTTACAGTAGCAATTTGTGTCCTAGAAACAAGAAATGCAACATGCTTAAAGTAGCAATTTGTGTCCTAGAAACAAGAAATGCAATATGCTTATAGTAGCAATTCATGCCTCAGAAACAACAAAAATGCACCATTCTTACAGTAGCGATTTGTGTCCTAGAAACAAGAAATGCACCATTCTTACAGTAGCAATTTGTGTCCTAGAAACAAGAAATGCAACATGCTTACAGTAGCAATTTGTGTCCTAGAAACAAGAAATGCAACATGCTTACAGTAGCAATTTGTGTCCTAGAAACAAGAAATGCAACATGCTTGCAGTAGCAATTCATGCCTCAGAAACAACAAAAATGCACCATTCTTACAGTAGCAATTTGTGTCCTAGAAACAAGAAATGCAGCATGCTTACAGTAGCAATTTGTGTCCTAGAAACAAGAAATGCAACATGCTTACAGTAGCAATCTGTGTCCTAGAAACAAGAAATGCAACATGCTTACAGTAGCAATCTGTGTCCTAGAAACAAGAAATGCAACATGCTTACAGTAGCAATTTGTGTCCTAGAAACAAGAAATGCAACATGCTTACAGTAGCAATTTGTGTCCTAGAAACAAGAAATGCAACATGCTTACTGTAGCAATTCATGCCTCAGAAACAACAAAAATGCACCATTCTTACAGTAGCAATTTGTGTCCTAGAAACAAGAAATGCAATATGCTTACAGTAGCAATTTGTGTCCTAGAAACAAGAAATGCAACATGCTTACAGTAGCAATTTGTGTCCTAGAAACAAGAAATGCAACATGCTTACAGTAGCAATTCATGCCTCAGAAACAACAAAAATGCACCATTCTTACAGTAGCAATTTGTGTCCTAGAATAAGAAATGCAACATGCTTACAGTAGCAATTTGTGTCCTAGAAACAAGAAATGCACCATTCTTACAGTAGCAATTTGTGTCCTAGAAACAAGAAATGCAACATGCTTACAGTAGCAATTTGTGTCCTAGAAACAAGAAATGCAACATGCTTACAGTAGCAATTTGTGTCCTAGAAACAAGAAATGCAACATGCTTACAGTAGCAATTTGTGTCCTAGAAACAAGAAATGCAGCATCCTTACAGTAGAAATTTGTGTCCTAGAAACAAGAAATGCAACTTGCTTACAGTAGCAATTCATGCCTCAGAAACAACAAAAATGCACCATTCGTACAGTAGCAATTTGTGTCCTAGAAACAAGAAATGCAACATGCTTACAGTAGCAATTTGTGTCCTAGAAACAAGAAATGCAACATGCTTACAGTAGCAATTTGTGTCCTACAAACAAGAAATGCAACATGCTTACAGTAGCAATTTGTGTCCTAGAAACAAGAAATGCAACATGCTTACAGTAGCAATTCATGCCTCAGAAACGACAAAAATGCAACATTATTACAGTAGCAATTTGTGTCCTAGAAACAACAAAGAAATGCAATGTATTTACAGAAGCAATTCATATTGGCAGAAACAACAGAAATGTGATGTACCTTTTTTAGGGTGGTTACTAGGCTATCGGGGCCTAGGGCCTTTTCAAGCCTACAAGCCTAGCCATGTTTTACCCTTGTTTTCCTCATAGACTACCCATCTAATAACATATGGGTTTATCCCCAGTTTTTTAATTTCTCCAGATCATTTGGGTTTTTAATACCATGATGGCAATGGACCCTATTCCTAAGTCAAAGTACGATTAAAGTTCATGAAATTAGAATTGTTTCAATCTTTGATGTCAGCCAAAAGTACTCTTTGCAGCACCCGCAATGTGCCTAGTAATGACTCCTTCTGCAATTTGTAAGGAGTTACATGTATTGGTAATATATCTAAATATGATTGCAGATTCTTTTTTATAAGACTCATTGCTCCCTACTACTACTGGAACTGTCTGGGTATCTTTCTTCCAAATTACTCTCATTTCTGCCTACAAATCTTGATATTTTATGAGTTTGTTTCTCTCTGTACGCAAGACACTGTAGTCACTGAGTGTAGCGATTTCAATTATCAATGCTACTTTTGTCTTCTTTCCATCGACCACTATATCTGTTTTCTCGCATATATCTTTTGAACTGTTGGTAATAGGTGATCCCATGTGATGTAGACTTCATAATTTTCTATGATGCTTTGTGGCTCATGTTTCCACTTCAGTATGATAATATTTGCTCAATCCCCAGTGCAACACTCTTGACACATTATTATGCCTTTCAGTATACAAACCTTCTGCCATCAGTATGTCACAACCAGCAACAAGGTGTGTGACTGTTTCCAGTTCTGTTTTACAAAACCTACATTTTTCTGTTTCTTCCACATGGTCAATGGACTTTGTAAACCAACATGTACGTAGCCCACTATCTCGGCCCGCCAATATTAACTTTTCATCTTTTGGTTTAAATTCGCCTCTCTTTAACCATCCCTGCATTTGATCCTGATCAACATGAGGTTTTTCCAAAAGTTTTCTATACTTGTTACTATATTTATGCATTTCCCACATTTCTTGCCTTCTTTTTGGATCCTTTACCTTATATTCTTTCTTTTGTTTTTTGGCACATTCAGTTGCTGCCTGATTTTTAGCTACTTCTGGTTTGATTTCCATTCTTGCTTGAAGCCAATATACTTCTGCTAGATTAAGTAGGAAAGTCATCTTAGACTTGTTCTCCTCGTATTTCAAAACCTTCACTACATTTGGGTCTTGTGAGGGCAGCAGATATGTGTGCAGTCCCACGATTGCAGATCTGTACATGTAATCAATTTCAAGGAGGTCCATCGCTTCTTCGGAACGGGGAATATATAACCTTGGTATGCACTGATTTTTATAAATCATTTGGTGAGCATGAAGCATCCTTCTTGTTTTCCTGTCTAATCTATCCAACACGTTTTGGGGCCAGTCAATCGCTCCAAAACTGTAGGTTAGGACAGAAAGAGCAAATTGGTTTATAGCTTGAATTTTGTCCCTAGATGTCAGTGCTGTTTTTAGGATTAATTTAATTCTTCTAAAGTACTCCTTACTAAGTTTTATTCACATTTGTTCATGTTTTATTGCTGATCCTTCATCAGTTCCCAAATAATTATACATTCCCTCTTGCTCAAGTTCTTTTATATCACACTCTTGTCTCAAACTGATGTTTTCTTGGTGACGCAGTTTTTTTTGCTTTTGCACATTTTTCAATACCAAATGACATTCTTATGTCATCTGAAAAAGTTTTGACAGCTTGCAGTTGTGCTTTCAGTTCCTCATCTGATGAGCTGCACATTATTAAATCATTGATAAAGAGAAGATGAGGAGTCTTTACACTTTGTTGTTTTCCAGGAACCAAATTACAGCCATGGCCTTGGCTGTCAAGTAGACAGCTTAATGGGTTAAGGGCAAGACCAGCTGTGGTGACAAAGCGCCACCCTGGAATATCCCCCTTTGAATTTGTCCTTTATCATGCCTTAATTGCAAAGTGGTCTGCCACTTTTTCGTGGTCACTGTAACGTAGTCGATCAGTGTAGGATGTATCTCATACGTTTTTAAGCACTTTTTTATCCATGAATGTAGGATACTATCAAATGCAATGCTTTTTTGTAGTCAATCGATGCTATACTTCGATTCTTCCCCTTTTTACAGTTCTCCACTATATGACTTTATTTAACAACAAATGATCCTTTGTTCCATATGACTGTCTTTTATTGCTCTTTTGTTCTATTGCCATAATTGAGTTTTCTTCTAAATGACTATAAACTCTGTCAGCATCAGTTCCAGTGTATAGTTTATATGTCATCAGAAGGCAAGTTATTGGTCTATAATTTTAGGGTAGCTTGCAGGTTCACTCTTAAGGAGGAGAATTGTTTTTCCTGTTGTTAGCCAGGTTGGTGTCTGTTTGGGGTGCACATATAAATAGTTCTCACTCATGGCTAAATCTTCATGCAAATATGTTAATACTTTTAACCAAAAGTTAGGTACTGCATCTGGGCCTGAGGTTTTCCAATTAGAGGATTTTTTTAACTTTGTTTCAATCTCTCTGGCTGTTATTTCTTCCCAGTTGATATCACGTACCTTTAAATTTCTTGTTCTTTTTTTACGTCTTCTATCCATTTAGTATCTTTGTTATGTTCCACAGGATCTTCATAAATACTTCTCCAAAATGAATCTATTTCTTCTTTTTTGGTAGTCTTTCAATTCTTTTTTCCTTGTTTCCCAATTCTCTGTAAAACTTTTCTGGGTCATCAATAAATTTCTTATTTTGTACTTTTCCTTTATATTTATCTGCATATCTTCTAGGTTTTTCTGCCTTTGCTGAGATTTTTAGTTTGTTATTTGTGATAGTGCAATGATAGACCTGATCTGTTCTAATACTGCACATTGCTTTTATCACATCTGTCTTTCTAAGTATTTTTGTTGATCTGTTCCCTCTTCTATACTCTTCTAACAGTGACACTTCTTATCTTAATTGCTTTATAGTTTTCTCTATTCGATACTTCCATGATGGTATTCGATTTCTCCCCTTCCTTAAATTCACTACCCTTGTGTTCTTGTGGTAGAACTTTATTAGTTATTAATTTAGTTGCACAGTAATATATCTTGTGTACTTCTCTTATATCACATGGATCTCTATGGACAGTCCTAATTACTGTATTTAAATCCCAACTGGGTGACTTTATTGATGCTTGAGTGGGGTATAGTGTCAAAGGCCTTGCCTAAGTCAAGGTAGGCAGTATGCACTGCTTTGCCTTCATCAAAGGCTTTGGTGACATTTTTAAAGAAGTCCACCAGGTTTAACAAGCATGAGCTGTCATTAAAGAAACCAAATTGGGTCGGGTCAAGAATTTGAAGGTTTCTTATATCTTGTGGATTAGGTTCATGATGATTCTTTCCATGTCCTTACAGATAAGGCTGGTTAGGCTTATGGGGCTATAATTTCTCAGGTCGGTTGAGGGACCCCTTTGTGCAAAGGGATCACAGTTGCATTTTCCATTTGGGTGAGACAAAGCCAGTACTTAGGATGTGGTTGAAGAGAGTACTCAATGGTTCCACCAGCTCCTGTTTTAGACCATTTAGTAAGCAGCCTAGGATGTTGTCCGGTCCCATAGACGCTGTGTTTTTGGCCTTGGAAAGGGTGGTTATGACCTGCTCATTGAGATACTAGGTAGAGGACTAGTGATGGGTAAATTATGGGGTATGATTGGTGGGGATAGTGGAGCGAAGTTTTTGCTGAGCCTGTCTACTAGCAGGTTGGCAATTTTCACAGATTCCGTATGAGTGGCTCCATCCACTAGTAGTTTGGCACAAATCCAAGCCCTCCCTTTAAGATTTTGGATGTAGTTATAGAATGCCTTGTGATTATCCCTAGCCAGGGATGCTAATTTGGTTTTGTAGTTAGCTTTAGAGGACTTAACAAGATGTCTAATTTGCTTATGCAAGCTGTGGAGGGTGTCTTTCCCCTGTTGAGACCTTTCCTTCTTGTTCTTAGTTGACAGTTTATTTCTCTTGTATAACCTATTTATGCTGGATGTCCACCAGGGTGATTTGTTTTTTCATGAGGCTCCTGATTTAATCCATTCAGGTATGGCTGAGGCTGTACACTTGTATAGGTGCTTATACAAGGCATTAGTGTACTCCTCAGTATGGAAGACACTGCTGTCGTGGTGAGCAGGGGTTTGAAACTATTTGTGACATTACGTAGGAGTTTATAGTTTGCTTTGGAGCAGAGGTCAGTTGTGATCATTAGTTTGAATGAAACAGATTTGTGATCTGACCTTATGAGGGAGGTATCCACACATGTGGAGGTGCAGTGATCTCCCATGCTGGTGAGCACTAGGTCAAGTATATTTCAGCCCCTTGTGGAGATGCTGACTATCTGTTCCAGAGCATTTGTGTTAACAAAGTCCAGGAACCTTAGGGAGAGTGTGTTAGTGCCCAGTCGATGGAGGGATAGTTAAAGTCACCCATGACTAGGGTGTTTGGCTGTATTGTGAGTGGCTCAGATAGGTCCAGGTAGGCAGTATGATTTACCTGGTTTATGGTGGTGGACCTATAGCTAACAATTAAGGGGGGGGGTCTTTCCTACAATTAGCTGGACTTGGAGTAGCACTAGGGAGTCATACTGTTTAATCAGTCTAGATGGCGCAGTGATGCAGCAGTAGCATTGTCACTTCACAGCAAGAGGTTCTCCGGTTCGATTCTCAGCTGGAGTGTCTTCTGTGTGGAGTCTGCATGTCCTCCCTGCATTCATGTGGGATTTCTCTGAGTAATCCAGTTTCCTCCCACGTTAGAAAGACATACGTCTGGAGCGTTTCTCTCCAGGTTTCTGCAGAAAATTGGCTTTCTTCCAAGTCAGACTTTCCTAGTAAACAAATGTTAAATAAATATTTGTCTTTGATGAAGATGGATACACCTCCCCCTTTGGTTCTTTCATGATCATTTTCCAGTCTGAATGTGTAGAAGGCATTGTAGCCCTGTATGGCCAGGGTACTGTCTACAGTCTTGAACCATGTCTCTGATACTGCACAGACATCTGTGTCTTCCAAAGTAAGGAGTGCTTCCAGTGAGTGCAGTTTCCGATTTAGACTCCTAGCATTAAGCAGCATAACCCTGAGTCTGTCTCTAGAAAATGTTTTTATGTCAGGAATTTTGTTCTTATGACATTGCATAAAAAAGGCACTATGGGGGAGGCAAGTACCCTTGCCAGTAACCGAAAGCCAAGAGGTGACAAGTGAAGACCATCCCTGGCAAAGCAGCATGGTCTTGTGACTATGTCATTTGAGGCTGACAGATATAGGATCCTCCTGAATTGACACCAGAAGTTAAGCCACTTGTTAAAATCAATCATTTCTTGTTTGTAGTGAGGCATCATCCTGGATGAAGGTAGAATGCTACTTAGGGCTATACCTGCCTGGGACACATAATCAGTGAGCTCAGCCATCTCTGTCTTCATATAGACCTGTAAGGTATGTCTCACTCCAACATGGACTATGACAGACTCATAACTGTACTTGTTGAGAGACTTGAATATGTGCATGATTTAGTTGATCTTGACACCTAACAAGCAACTGACCGTGACCTTCACCTTGTCCAGCCTGGTGAATGTGACATCTGTGTGTCTCACCTATGACCAAGAAATTTGGTTTTAGAGGGATTCTGGCATAGGAGCTTGTTGGGTGAGACATTGATGTGTGTGTATATATGTAGTGGATGCTGTTGGGACTGCATTGTGTATGGATGGTTTGCTTTTGATAGGTCTCTGTTCTTTTGGTATACTTCTAGTGAGTACCTCTGTGTATGTGTGTTTGTGTGTTTTGTTGTTGGTTTGTGGAAGATGTGAAGTATGTGTGCTGACAACCCATTTGGCATCTGATTTGCTATTTTGTGAGAGAAAGAGAGAGAGAGAGAGCGAGCGTTGTTTCCATATTTATAGTATAGATACAACTCTCACATATTGTATTAGTATGTTTTAGGAGTAATAGATTGTCATTATACATGAGGCAGTTGCCACGTTGCCTCAGGATGCCCAAGTCCATCAGGTTAGCTGGAGAAATAATAGGAAACTGTCCATCCATTATGTTACGTTTGTTTTATAGTAAGTAGTAGGAGAGGGCTGGATGGAACTGGTTCTGCTGAGGGACTATTAGAATCAACTAAACTATGAAGGTTTGGGAGTAGGTGCCTGCGTCAACACTCTAAAAAATGTGCAGCTGAGTTGCTGCCCCAGCAGCAATGTGCAGCTGTGTAGCACACAGAGAAACAGGGAAGACTAGGATGGTTCACAAGCAGCTATCTAGAAAAAATTTACTTTCTAAGTCTTTGTGTCTGTAATGGGCAGTACTAGCCCCCATTGTGCAAGTGATGCACAGCTTAGTTAAGCAATTTTCAAACAAGCTAGTCAATGGAAATGCTCAACACTGATCCTTATTCCAACAATCCCCAACTCAGATGGGTCCTTAACTACAATCTTCTGCCACAAAGGTACAGGGGGTCCTCTTAATGTAAGATGGCTGGTTTTAGTACTCATATAATGCCAGTCTAGATTCAGCAAATTTGAATCTAGCCTCAGCTATAAAATACACAAGTACTAGAATAAAAACAGTCTCAAAAAGAAAACAGTTGAAACAGTGAAACAGCAAAACAGTTTAAAATGGCAAAAACAGATCTTTGAGACATAAACTTTCTCAGTAGGACATCGTAAATCTGTGCATCGGGCAGTAAAACAGGTGAGCAACTTCTTTTTCAGCACTCATTCTAGGCCCAACCCATAGGCCATCCTAGGCACTTTTGCATCAGCTAGGGTTCTCTAACACCCTTCTAATTTCTTCCATGATGCTGCCTTTAAAGAAGTACCATCTTTGTCATGGAAGTTTTTGTGCTAGTTTTGTTTATTGGTGAGATGGTATCTAAAGGGAAAGAACAAAAGTAACTTGTCCTGTAGCCAGAGCTTATGTCTTAAAGCTCCATCTTTATTGTGGGTACATTACAAAACAGAAATATCTTACTTGTGGGTTTGCTCCATGAACCAGTAATAAAAGTAGTTTTATAACTTGAATTTAAGAGTGGTGTTTGATAAGTTGATGTTTTTATATAAAAAAAAAAAAAATATATATATATATATATATATATATATATATATATATATATATATATATATATATATATATATATATATATATATATATATATATATACCCTTCTAAGTTTTTATTGAGTTAAATATTATTTTGCCAAGTTCCTTATGTTATATGAAATGTTAATCTTGACTCTATGATGCTGTGTACTATGTTGTCATGTTTTCTATTGCAGCCTTCTGTAGCAGTTCTTTATGCTGTATCAGATGTACTCACTATGCAGTCTATGCACTGCCATGTCTTCTATAGCAACTTACACTTATCGTTGAATGTTCAACAAAGTCTGTGACTATGAACCTAACTGGAAATGGCCCGTGGATCGGCCTACCAATCCAGTCAATAAAGTAAATAAATAAAATAATTTTGCCTGGAACCTTAGAATGGAGAACCTCATCATAACTCCTTGACTGCTACCCTGACAGATGTTATAGAGCTAGAATCTGACTCTAGCTTATAGTCTGTAGTTCCCAATGCCAAAGCTGCAGACTGAAGAAATTACATTAGTAGCTGAAGGAACTGCAGAAGAGTGAGCTTTAAATACATTAGAATATCCTTCCCATATTTCTGATAACAGCTATTTGGAGACAATCTATAACATGGTGTTTCTATCTGCTTTGATCCCCTAGTAAACGAGACGAACAACTGATCACTATTTTGTAAGGCTTCCATTCTTTTCTAGCTGTGTGTCGACCACCTTCATGTGCAGAAGATGTTCTCCTGCACAGAAGTACTCAGGAAGGAAACTTGAATGGTGACTATACAGTATATATTCAGTTTCAGCAAAGTGGCCACCACTGGAATGAATGATAGAGTCGAAAAAAAATAAACTCCATTCTTATGAAAAGGGAAAAGGAGTGGTGCACAGTAAATATAAGAATCTCAGATGTTTATATGTCTAAGGAAATATCCACCAAAAAAGCATTTTCAGAAACAAAAGCTTCAACTCCACTGTATGGAGTGGTTGTAAGGGGGGGCATTTACCAGCACAAAGGTGAGATCACACATGTGAGTATGATTCCTTAGAGAGAAATGCAGTAAAAATGTACTAAAATTAAGGTTTTGTAGAAGTTGAGAAATGATTTCCCACTTCATAAAAAGTAGAAAACAAGTGCAGTTAGACTGTGGAGCAGCTGAGACTCATCCGTAACAAGAAATGGAATGTAATCAAATACCATGAATGAAATTTCCTGCTGAGAAGTTCTACCTCTATCTATTTTCTGACAAGAAAACCTATTCAGTTTCTTCTAGTTGTGTATTTTAGGTAGATTTCTACTCTGCTCTAAGAATATGGCAAACCTCTACTGAAAGTCCCAGAGCTCTAGCTTACAGTGGAGTGATAGATTTCACATTGTCATCTGGAGAATCTGGAAGGGGTGGGTTCAGAGTTGAAACTGCTAGGAAAAAACAACAAACTTGGCACTCTCTCCATGTAGTTGAAACACAGGAGGGAAGAATAATATTAGCTGGGGACTTAAATTTACCAGAAACAGACTGGAATAATATTGATTCAACAACATTAATAAGGAAATTATTCACAACTTATATTCAGGAACAGCAATTGCTTCAGATGTAAAAAAAACCTACTAGACATTGTTTGTTCCTAAAACAATTGCTGTTACTTCAAGTCAAGTTTTACCACCATTGAAGTTTTACCACAGTTGATCTGCAGTGATCATGGGGTTATAGTGGATAATTTCTTGCTAGATAATTCTGCCAAACTGAAATCTAAACCAATGCACAGAAGGTTAATTACAGATTATATGGAAGCAAAACAGTTACTATGTAAAACGAATTGGACTGGTGCATTCAGTGTAAAAATTGCAGAAGGAATGTGGAAAGTCTTGAAAGAGAAATTGAGTGCAAAAAATAAAAAAAAAAGTTTAACATCAGGATCTAGGCATACAACGTCAGAGGGATATATTTCCATAAGAACAAGATATCTGATTAGGATGAGAGACAAAAAATATAAGAAATGGAAGAAAGGTCCAACTGCAACTTTGAAAACTGAAATAAACAAGCTGGACAAACAGATTAAGTGTAGTGTGAGACAAGATCATAAAATTTTTAAGAAAATGTATATAAAGATATTGAGCATAATAGGAAATCTTTTTATAGATACATAAGATGTGGAAGGAGTAAAGACATACAAACTGATAAACTGTGTGCAGATTCTAAAATTTATTCTCAGACACAACAGATTATAGATATATTTACAAAATCTTATGCAAAACAGTTTGGTTCCACAAAGGGGGTGATAAGTTGTACTAGTGACATCCAGGTAACCCCAGATACTGGAATCAAATTAGATTATATTGAAAAAGAACTGCACAAACTGGATCCAAACAAAGCACAAGGAAGAGATGGAATTAGTAACAATGACCTGAGAACACTTCAGTAAGAACTTACAATACCATTATATCTATTATTCACTAGTTTATATAAATATGGGGAGATTCCTCAAGATTAGAAACATGTGCTTATTAGACCTGTCTTTAAGGGAAAGGGGAGTAGGACAAACCCAGAGTTATACAGACCCTTAAGTCTACTCTCATGTTGTGTGAAAAATAATGGAGAAGGTAATATTGGATAAGTTATTGTCAGAACTGGATAGGGTGGGACTTAAAACCATATATCAGCATGCATATGTTGAAAATAGATATATTACCACCTGTAACATGATGTCTATAACAATATAATAACAGCTATGAATGAAAAATTGTACTGTGATGTAATTTACATAGATTTAACTTCAGCATTTGACAGGGTCATACACAAAACAATGATCAATAAATTAGTGCAACTAGGTATTGATGTACTCTTGATAAGATGGATAGCTGCATGGCTTACAAATAGGGCATGGCAAGTATCATACAGCAACTGGACAGGTGAAATCCTTGGTTACAGTCAGGGTGTCCCAAAGGGCTCTGTCCTAGGCCCTTACTTGTTAGATTGTATCTTTCAGACCTAACCTTTTCATCTGAGGTGTTCTACAGTCTATATACAGATGACCTGAAATTGGGTAAACTGATTACATGTGTTACAGATAAGGCATGTCTGCAAAATAACTTGACAATTGACCATTTGGGTACAGGAGAATAATATGCTGATAAAAACATCAAAAACTAAGCATATGAGATTTGGAAGACATAAACTGAAAGGTGAATATTTAATACAGTGCACAGTGACTGAAACTATAGACTCATTTAAGGGCCTGGGGATATGGGTAGATCCAGCTATGAGGTTTTCTAATCATATTAACCAGTTGGTTAACAATATACAACTATAGGTTGTATAAAAAGATTTATAAAGTCTAGGAAATCAAAAGTGATGACATAATTGTTTGTTAGTTATATTACACCCAAACCTGAGTATGGAATAACAATATGGAAACCCTGTAAAAAAACAAGCATGAGTAAACTGGAAAGAGTACAGTGGAAATATACCAGGGGCATCCATGGATGTGAAACTTTTAAGTTATTATGAAAGACTAAAATATCTGAACTTGTACAGTGTCTCTTATAGATATCTTAGAGGAGATCTTATTCAGGTATCTAGGGCATTTAGTGACAACTATCTCTGGGAATGTTTGGGTTTATCAAAAAGTATTAAAGAATCATCAGACAACCTATGTAGGAGATTCTATAGGAATGAGAAATGTACTAATTGGTTCTCTGATGGAGTAGCTGATGCATGGAACAGACTACCAAATTACAATAAAGCAAGTACTAGTTTAGATATTTTTAAGAACAGCCTGGATACTTATTATGGGAACAAGTGTTTTGGTATATTGGCAAGCTAGAAGGGCATTAATGCCCGTACTTGAAATAGTTGTATGTATGTATGTAGTTCACTAAGAACTCTGGTGATGAAACCCATGGCCAGAGCCCTGTTCTGACTGTTGCTAGTGCTTGGGCTACTATTACTGCTGCTACCTGCTGTAGCTCTTGTGGTTCCATAGGGCCATTCTAAAGAACCTGTGATATGGGGGAGAAGACACACCCACATCAGACAAGGACTACCTCTACTGTTTCATGTCTTTTTTTTTTTTTTGCAATCTGATTTTTATTAATATTTTTAAAGACACAAATACAGAATCAATTCATGCAATGCAAATAGGTTCAAAACAAATAAGTGAATATACTTCATACAACCTGCTTAGGTACAAGTACAATCAGTCCTATATAACAAAAATAAATATTAACCTTCATTAAACAAGTGATTAGGAGATTAACAGACAGAGAGGTAGCAAAATTTATTGACAAGTATTTATTATGCAGGTGTGTGGAGGTTTATCAGTATGTCTAAAACCTATTTGATTTAACTATATACAATATATACACACGACTATCACTGAATGAATGGGTGCTAGTATAAGGAAGCTAGATGTTAGTGCTTGCACAATGGTAGGAAAATATATCGTAGGGGGTTGTATTGTTTGTGAACATTCAAGGGTTATGTTGGAGATAGATATTAAAGAGGAAAATTATTTACCACAGAATTAACATTCCAAATGAACTAGGGGAATTAGAGACATGGGGAATAAGATGAGGCCCGAAGGAATAAAAGGGGGGATGGAGGTCTACCTAAGGAAGATGTTGATTAAGAGCATCTAGAAGGTTATTCCAATATTTCTGAAAATAACTTATTTTCTCTTTGCTTGTTGTCTTTAGTTTACTTGCCAACACATATTTAACAGCCATCGACTGGAAGTCCTTCCAAGACATTTTGGATCTGTCTAGCCAGTTTAAAGCAATGAAGTTTTGAGAAGTGCACATAATGTCACAATAATATGTTTAGTTTCAGATATAAATGAACCTGGATAATATTTAATAACGCCATTTCCCAGGATAGGGTTGACTTCATATATCCCATTTTCTCTAGTCGTGCTTAGGGAGCACCAAAGTTTGTACACGTTTTTACAGGACCAGAAGATGTGAAATATGTCTGCCACTGAATTAGGGCAACTTGGGCATAAAGGTGAGGTGTTTGTGTTAATTTTGTTTAGGAATGACGGTGTGTGATAGGCGTTATTGTTTATCATGAGCTGGGTATAGATTCGTTTTTTGAAGGGGTTAATTTTATTGTTGCATCAATTGCATTGAGTTTTTGGCTAAGTGTAATTTCCCTGTTTTGTCCATCCCAGTACTTAGAGAATAATATATTGTCTTGGTGTTTTATTTTTGTTACTAGTCTATAGACATTGGAAAGCATTTTAGTCCTTGATAGAAGTTGGGTTATTAGTGTTGGTGACCAAAGATATTAGGTATAGTATTTGTTTAATGATTATATAGTATTTTTTATTGACTGCCAAAGAGGAGGATATGATGTCATTAAATGGTAAGTCTTTGACTGTATAGAAGTCCCAAACTGTACAGTTCCTACTGAGAGTGTAACTATCAAGATTTAGCATGCTGTTACCCAATTTAAAATTTGGATTAAGATCGACTGGTTGGGCTATCGTTAGAGAGTGTCGCAAACCAAGGGATGTTATCAATTTTTGGAACACATTGATATTTTTTATTAATATACGGTGAATTTTATGTTCTTTGAGAGTTTTAGTGTTAAGAAAGATAACTGCTCTAGGATTGAGGTCGGATGCCTTTATATGAGCATTGTAAATTCTTATCCATAAGGGGTTCCAGTCCTTGTTTGATTGTTGGAAGTTAGCAATGTGTATAGTGCGACTGGCGTTTATTATATGGTAATATGTTAGAAAGTCCAGTAGGGCCAGACCTCTTCTATCTTTGGGAAGTGTAAGTTTGATGTAGCTGATTCTAACATTCTTAGGGTGCAAAATAGATTTCCCCAGTGTAGCATTTATTTTCGAAAAAAAAAAACTGTTCGGAATGTTTTGGTTAAGGGTGAAGAAGTGAAAAAGAAGTCTGGGGAGAATATTAATTTTTATAATAGCTATTTTTGAGAGGAGGGATAGGTTTAGACTCTTCCATCTTGTGAGATCTTCAATGACTTTAGACCATGTTTTGTACAAATTACCATTAACTAACTCTTGTTGAGGGTGAACAAAGGTTATACCCAAATATTTTTCTTTTTCATGTCTTGAGATGTTCATCTTTCAGAGAACCAGACATCAATGATCCCTTGCAGGAGGGACATCCAGGAATGTGACCTTGACTTCCTCAGCTAAGGGCATCTGATGTAGCCAATACAGCCACTATGTAGCAACACTAGTGACTGTGGTATGTCTTGCTGCATCTGCAGCACTGTATGTGGTATGTCTTGCTGTATCTGCAGCACTGTACACCCCCTGCTGCACAAGCACCATACACCAGCTGCTCCACATGTACCACATGGCACTTGCTGCATAAGCACCATATGCCAGCCATTCCACAAACACCATACACCCCCCACTCCACAAGCACCATATGCATACCACCCAGTCCACAGCACTGGACACCACTTACTCCACAGCACTTTATTCCAGCATCTCCAAGGCACCATATGCCTCTTGCTCCACAGCACTGTATGCCCCCACTCCACAAGAACCATATGCCCCTGCTCCACAAAAACCGTATGCCACCCACTCCACAAGCACTGCATGGCACCCACTCCACATGTACTGCACAGCACCCTCTCCACAAGCACTGTACTCCACTCACTCCACAGCACTGCATGCCATCCACTCCAGAGCACCGCACACTACCTGCTCCATAGCACCGCACACCACTCACTCCACAGCACTGCACACCATCCACTCCAGAGCAGCACACACCACCTGCTCCACAGCCCCACACACCACTCACTCCACAGCACCACACACCACCTGCTCCACATCACTGCACACCATCCACTCCAGAGCACCACACACCATCTGCTCCACAGCACCACACACCATCTGCTCCACAGCGCCACACACCATCTGCTCCACAGCACCACACACTATCTGCTCCACAGCACCACATACCACCTGCTTCACAAGTGGGTTGATGGTGGGAAATAGTGTTACCTAGACTCAGGCAACTTGATTAGATGCTATGTCTATCTCAGTTTTAATATGGTCAGTGGGTTCATGAAATAAACCCCATTAGATATAAAGCATCACCATTATCGGAGAAGGTCACTGTAACAGTAAATCATTACTTTTTGGGTTTACATGCCATATAATCTGTTGTTTCAGCCACCTTTTTCAAAGTTTTCTTCATCAATATGATCACTAACTCTAATCTCATGCCATTGAAGGTACTGATACAATTAGTGCAAGGTTCCCATAAATGCATGCACAGTTTTGGAAGTAAAGTTTCATCTAACTCACATACTTACATTTCATTCACTATATTTTCAGTCAGAAAGCTGAAGAATTACAATTTTTCTCAGCTCCCTGTTGAACGGTATCTCTTCTCACTCTAGATAAGTAAATTAGTGGGGTTGTAGTAGATAAAGAGGCCCTAAAGATTAATCCACTGAATTCTGTTTTGCTTTGGCCAAGAACACAACAAAATCTCTGTGTGAGAAATGTAACTGAGGTAGTAGACTGAGAATTTAAGTTTCATAATTTTTTTCTGAAAAAAACAAGGTTAAGAAGACTAAAGAACACTTTAAACTATAGAGAAAAAATACTTTCCAAGAAATTAGAAGCAAATAAAGATCCAGGATGATTGAAAATAACATACTTTAATAAATCATTTACCACTCCACAGCAACCCATAAATATGACCATCTGGGGAAGTCAGTAAGTCTTTATACATTTGTAATGCATGTGGTTTGATTTTTTGTTACTAGACATTTTATTATTTGTATACTCCAGTTTGCTTCAAAGTAAAACTATTTTAATTTGTTGCCACTCAAGTGCCCTTACTTGTGTGTAAAAAAGATATCTATACATAAATATATTGTACAAAAGCCTAAATCTGATGGCAAATCCAGGTCTTCCAGAGAAGAATGGACCTTCCCAGTTGGTCATATTCACAGATTGCTGATGAGTGATAAGTACTGATCTCTTAAAGTCTATGATTATTTTTCAATTATCTTGGAAAATATTGCTGTTTCCCATTTACGTGCAGATATACTTTTCATCTGCGGGTGATTGGAACCATCTTTTCCTTCTTGAGTAACATTCCAAAGCAGCTTCATAAGGACAGGGGAAATTCTACTGTAGAAACAGAACAGAAAATGGAGAAAACGGAAAAGCATATGGAAAAAGAGCTACTACTGTGATTTCTTAAGTTACAACTCAATGAAGAACCAACTTACTGAGCACAGCCTGTCAGGAATTTGACCTGATGAAAAATTAATCATGAGAATTTTTACTTGGGGGCAAGAACACCCATTCCACCCCAATTACCCCCCCACGCGCGCACACACACACACACACACACACACACACACACACACACACACACACACACACACACACACACACACACACACACAAACTTGTATTCACAAACTCCTTGGTTGCATTAATATAAAGGAAAGGGAAATTCCAGAAATAAATGACTCACCACTATCATGTATTTAGAAACCATAGCAGCAATAATTTCTTACTGAAAACAGTGATCAGAGAGTTCAAGTATTAGTGAGGCAAGCTCGAACTGATGTTACCTTAGCCAGTTCCTCTACCTCATCATTATTATTATTTATTACGTATCATTATTATTATTTATTACGTATCATTATTATTTATTATGTATCATTATTATTATTTATTATCTATCATTATTATTATTTATTACGTATCATTATTATTTATTACGTATCATTATTATTATTTATTATGCATCATTATTATTATTTATTACGTATCATTATTATTATTTATTATGTATCATTATTATTATTATTTATTATGTATCATTATTATTTATTATGTATCATTATTATTATTTATTACGTATCATTATTATTATTTATTATGTATCATTATTATTATTTATTACGTATCATTATTATTATTTATTATGTATCATTATTATTATTATTTATTACATATCATTATTATTATTATTTATTATTTATCCTTATTCAGAAACCACTGAGAAGTTAGCGGTTTTACTTTAAGCTGTTTGAAGGGTTCAGAAACCATTTCCTAGTCCATATTGTTTAAAATGTATGGGCTAGTGATTCAGAGGTGGGATTTCAATATTTAAGCACTTATGTAATGTCTGAGATTATGTGGCTAAAGCAAAGGCATAGAAAGGCATCTGAGTTACATAATGGGGGCATCTGGTGACCCCTGCTAAGGTAGAAAAGACCTTTAGTGGTTAGAAGAGCCAGTGAGCATAATGTGAACATGATGTTGTTGTTTTATTAACTAAAAAAATACAAGTCCAAGTACATTAATATTAGACTGCCTTAGAGTGCAAAGTAAACTGAAGGTTCATGAGTTAGGTTGATATATTAATACCTCAATGCATTCTCAGGCATTATTTACACACTTTTGGGTAAAAAACACTTACTGCTCATGATGCATTTCACACTTCTGTTGCATTTACATGAAGACACATAACTAATAAGAGCAGCATTTCACTTCCTAGTGTTAAATGTTTTATTTCTGCAGGGCTGAAAACTTTGATAAAGCATTACATGCAGGAAGGATTAGCCACCTGAGGTGCAAATGACTGAGGTGGAACTCTTAAGGATGGCAGAGTGATCCCTTTGTCTTGCACTTTAATCGATTAGAATCAAGCACACATTTATATTGCATGTTGCAGAAAATATATGTATGGCAAAGATATATAAATCTACCAAAAGAAAAAATGTAGAAAGCTGTACATGCTGTCATAGTACTGATAAAAAAGCAATGTTTAGATTTGTAAACGTGTTTTTCTTAGCAAAGGGCATTGTAATTTGCTTATAGAATTTTGGATTCCTTATCAATGTATAATATAAAGTGTCCTTATAATTGAGTTTGTTAGATAAGTTAACCATGGTATGGATTATTTAAGGTAGTTTGCATTTAAGCACAAAACATAAACCAGTAACTCTCAGATGTAGAAGTTACCCTACATATATAGCAACAGTCTGAGAGCCACAGGTAGGGACTAGATTGCATTACTGAGGCTTAACTTTGACTGTATAGGCTCAACAGCAGAATTGTCATATTATTGCAAAGCATTGTAATCATAATTACTAGCCAGAGTGAAACAGCTAGAAAAGACACTTGTGAAACTTCAAGAAACAACAAATGAATTCGTATTTTTTAAGATTTACAAGTAGTAACAGTCTCATTTTATTGTACATTACCATGTTGCGTGTAATTTCGGAGGTTCTATAGACAATTCAAATACCCGAGTAAACTTGATCCCGTTAACTGAATCAGTGGATGTTTTGATATGTGCTTATTACGCAAACTGCATAATCTAGCATCACTTTATGTGAAAACTGATACTGCAAAGCTCATGAAACTAGGATTAGTTTATTGTGAGTCCTGACAATACAGCGGATTTGCTAAAATGTCAGGGGAGGTGACACATCTCACCATATTGGAGGTTTGCTTGGGCCAAGACTAGCTGTGCATCAGGATATTTATAGTTTGGGTAATAATTTGCTACAATGGTAGTTACATAGGTATATGATATGATAATAAACCTGTTTTTGTAGCATAGGAAAAATAGAAGCACTTAGAATAAGGAAGAAATTTAGAATGTTGTTCTTTCAGCTTTTCCGGTTGGGGGTTGCCACAGAAGAACTCCGGTCCGCTAATGATTGGCAGTAGATTTTCACAGTGCCTTGATGCCAGCCCGACTTCCAACCTTCAACGAAGGCATGCCCATTCACGCATGTTTTTCGAATGCCATTGGACCATGGGGAGGACATGCAGACACCACACAGAAGGCACTGCAGCCGAGAATCAAACGGGAGAACCTCTTGATCTGAGGCAACAATGCCACCACCGTGGCTTCAGAAATTCAGAATAATGCTAGATAATTTAAAACAAAGTTTATCAATGAATTTTGAAAATAATAAATGTAGTTTCTTTTTAAAAGTAAAATATAACATTGTATTGTACATCAAAGCCAATATCTATGTCAGTTATGCAAGCTGAAAGAGTAATGCTAAATGTTCAAAATATATCTATTAATTCATATATGAGAATAAACTGCAGCTAGAAGGGAAACTTATCTGTCAGGACATGTACCACAATTAATGTAGTTACATTGTACTTCACTCAGATATGCAGGCATCGTTCAAGGAAATTGTCCTTCTGGTTGATGAAGTTTGAATTCTTGAGCTTAATCTCCCTGAGTTTCAACTTGCCGACAGGTGGAGGTCCTCCATGGGAAATCACTGTTGGCGAGTTGTGCCAATAGTGATTCCCTTTTAGGAGGACTTTCCCCATTGTTGGTGTTGGTGTGTATACATATACGTATATGTATACACATATTCATGGGTATGGGGGGCTTGTTTGTACATCGGGAGTGTGCCCCCCTGCAAAAACAGTGTTTTTCATCAAGACGTTTTCAGTGGATGCAGTTCAGGTATTCTGATCCTTGAAGCATTCATCTTCATCCACTCATAGTGGAAGCTTCAAGGAATACAAAAAGAATGGGCAAACCACAATCAAAGAGTTAGGCAGTGTATAATTCATCAAGCAGGTGACAATGAAAACATTTACCCCAGAATACAAAAATAATAAGAAATTAAAAGCACTGTAGAACAGTGAAGCACATCAGGCAACAGAGGAATAATTTATTTGCATTATTTTAACAAAATTATAAATAAGGCCAATTTAAATTCTTAATTGCACATGACTCAGCAGTATGAGGTGAAAACAGCTTCATTTGATAAGCAGACACATTAACAGACTGGCAATTATCGTACTGAATTTGAGAACAAGAAACATCAGTGATGGAGGAGAAAGAGTTTTATAAAGGGGAAAGAGCTTAAAATTATTAACAATGTAGAAGTAGTACATTGATCTGGACATGAGCATCAACAGATAGTTTTAAGAGTAAAATAATGCTTCTGCCTGCTTGTTTATTAAGTGTGGAACATGTAGCCTGTTAACAATAAATGAACTGATGCATAGAAACACATAAGACAACTGACAGGAAAATGAATTACAAGACTGCATTAATGTGGCAAAGAAACATTTTACTGATGCATCAAAGGCTTTAAAGTGAAGCTCTGCACCAGTCATAGTGTGTATATGTCTTTCTAAGAGATGGCAAATTCTTCTAGCAAATTCAGTAAAGACTGTTTCTATAGAAATAAATTGATGAAAGGATGTATGTTCAGTATAAGTTGCTGATGCATTTTGCAATATATCTGTGTATAAAAAGACTGGTGAGCTTAAGTACTTAATGAAAATGTAAAATATCAGTAAGTAGATGAAATAAGATAGAGTCGAAGTAGAAAATTCAGGGTACAGAAATGGACAATTTTCACATTTAAGTTATAAATAAGAAGGATAAAAATATCCACTTATTAAGGGAAAAAAGCTGCCTGGATTTGTTTAATTAATCTAATGGAAGATAAAAGATGCTTGTTATAACTAGTTGCACGTAAATGCTTGTTAGTAGGAAAGCAGCATTTTATATTTTCTATATTAGCCATGTAATTTGAATACTATGAATCTCAATAGATTTCTCAATTTTTGAGTCATACGTTTTTTAAGAACAAAAGGCCAAAGTAATTATTATAGTTGTTATAATTTTGGACAGACTTTTGTACCTGACAGAAGATGGTGCAATGCATATTACTTAAATTATTTTATTGAATGCTTTGGATCTAATGCAAACAGAGAGGGACTGTATAAGCTGCAAATGTCTGATATGTGGTGCTATTGTAACTTATTCGAAAATAGTTATACGTACATTATATTTTGAACAGAAGTGCTTCATTTTAGAACAGGAAAGTTGATAAGAAAAAAAGATAATTAAGGGGAATGGAGGGAAATATAACAACTGATTTTACAGAAGCATTAATCAGTAATTCAGCATAATGAAGAAATGTGTTCTTAAAGAAAAAACATTTGAAGTAATTCATAGAAAACCAAAAACAGCCAAAGACACAAGAGACAAACCAGTAATCCAACAAAATGGTAAACGACCAGCAGAAAAAACAGCAGCAAATCCAACACAAATAAAAGTTCCTTTAGAAAGTTTATTAACAAACTCACACTTAAAACCAATAAAAATGTATTATTAAAGTGAGATACTAACACTTTCATCCTGGTACCTTCCAGAATTTCCTCAGATGAATCTAAACAAACTACTCCCAACTTAGCCTTCAAATAACCTCTGTTGAAGACACAATGTTTCTCTGTTGAAGACACAATGTTTCCTCTAGACAGTGTTGAAAAACATTACATATTATAGCTTTAGCTCCTAAAATATAACAAACATAAAATTAACTTTGAATTACTTAAAAAATATACATCAATAAATAATTTATAAATAAAATATGTAAAAATTAAATGGACATCTTTATAAAATATTGCTACTGATAATCCATAGCTGAAAATTAGAAACAAGCATATTTATAAATTCATTCATTTCCTACCCCATCTTCATATGTTAAACAAGGTATTGCATATATTGTACAAGGATACACAATAAAACTTAAAAAAAAAAACATTAAAAAACACAAAAAAAATCCATATAACCTCTATTGGGAGCGGAATCTAGAATCTACTGCATATAAGACACTTTCAAAGGCTTTTATTCTAAAAAAAAGCTATATTACAGTTATCATTAAGTCCTAGGGGTTTAAAAACATTGAAAAAGAGCTGCCAGTACAATTCCCTTATTTCTCTCTGCACTTGCCAAGCCCCCCACCCCCCATTTCCCAGCATCAACGTTTTCTAAAATGACAAATTAGGATGAGTTTTCAGGATAAACCGTAAGCCAACCCATTGTTAAAACACTCCAATGTGCATAACTGTTACTGTAATCTAATCGCATTACAAGTCCCCTGTTATATGAATTTTTATAAATTAAGCATGATGGCATATCTGAATGATATCCTCTACTACAAATGATGGACAGTATGCTGCTAGGGATACTGTTCTGCAGTTGTAGTCTTGCATGATACACTGTCTTGATTATTAAGGCAGGATGCTGCAATAAATAAGAATATAATTTTCACATGCCTGTGTCCTTGAATGGTTCCCAAGCATACCTCTCAACTCTCCAGATGTTTGCCTTATAGTTTTGGTCTGTTCCTCATAAAAATTGCTGTTTCCTGGCAAATCACTGAGGATTGAAGTGACCAAATAATGACATACATTTTAGTTTCAAACTTCATGTCCTCTGTAAGGTGCATGCTAACACATAACCTGTTATACTAACAAGTGTCTAACTTCATATGAACAATATTTGAAATTGTCACCCCATTACTTTACGCTTTATCCAGATTTCTTGTGCTAAGAGGTTAAGAGGTATGTTCCCAAAATTGAGACACATGCGGGGGAGAACATTTTATTCATATTCATGTTTCTGCTTTTTATCTATTTTAACACATTTGTTTTCTTTTATAGCATACAAGAGTGCATTGCATAAGAAAAAAGTAGCTGATGGCTGTCAGGAGATAACCACATCCACATTTGTCTGTAACTATGTAGGCATGTGACATACGTAAGCATTCAGATTTTACTACGAATGCTACTTACTGCTACATGACATCCTCTTCCATCCATCCACATTCATCATGTTCATGATCACAGGGCACCAGGCTCTATCCTGATATAAGTCCATAACCGGTGCGGAATGAGAAGGTACAAGTCCTTTGTTGCACGCTGACATGCTCGTAATGCACACACCTAGGAACAATTCTGAACATCTCCAAATCACTTACGCACATCTCTTTGTGATGGGTAAAGAAATGGAAAACCTTGCCAAACCTATAGAGACACAAAGGGAACATGTGGACTACCCACAGAAGATACCCATGATGAGAAGCTGACCAGAAAAGGTAGTATTATGAGGCAGTATCGATCAGTAAGTCTTGTATCACTGTGCTGTCCTTGCAACATCTTGACCATGTTACCTACACATTCTGCTTCTGTAATGCTGTATGGAATGTCATTCAAGCAGAGATCTGATGTAGCCACCAATCAAGATTCTGCATTTTAACATGTTATACTGGAATATATTTTAGGAAATGGTCTTGAACAACAACAACAAATCCACAGTGCACAGTAAACATTCCAAAGGGGCATATTAACTCATTACAGACGGGTGACACCTTTAGATGTTTCTGCAGTTATATCCTACTAACTCCTCTAGGCATTAAATATTGCTCGTTCATATTTGCATTAATAATTTGAAAACCATGCTACATACAAAGTATTAAAAGAGTTCATCTTCAAGCTCACATAATGGCAAACTCATCCGTGATGATATTTGACCTATGTGTAGTGCACGTAAAGATATATTAATTGCTGTTCATATAATATTTATTTATATTGTCATAAATTTCCTAATTTTCTAAATATGTCAACAACCAAATTGCACAGACATAACTACTTAGCCTCATAAAAACTCTCAGATGAACAAAATGCTGGTAACAGCATGTGTGTAACTTGAGTGGTTGTTGAGATATTGTAAATTATTTACAAAATAAAAGGGGTTTGAATGGATGGATTACAAACTTAATAGCTCCTGTGTTTACTGTGGCTTATAAAATCCTGTTTAAAACCTAGAACCTAAAGAATACTACCACTGTAAAAACAGTTTGTGCTGAAGAGTTTTGCATTACACACCTCTGTGGTTGCAGAGATATGAACATTTGTTTGAAATATGAGGACATCATTTGATTCTATCAAAAAGCTTCGGCTCTGCCCATTGGAAGTTACAGCGCAAACTTGCAGAGCTCCATTGGATGGAATGAGTTATGTGCAAGGAGAGTCCAGAAAAAACAAGGTCACCTACTTACAGTATGAAACATGTATGCTCTGAGTAAAGTAATTTCTGCAAAGCACCATTTGTTTTTTCTGCCAGCTAACTAACTATAACAGAAAATGTCTAAGCAGGAGACAAGGATAATGATGCTTGAACATTATTATTACAATATTAGCAAAAGTGGGTGCAGTGGTAGTTATCAGGAGTTGTGCCAGCTGTTGTAAGATTGACAACATATGGAGTTCAGTCACAGTACTGTAGTCTAGTTTGCTATTATGGTTGAACTGTTTGTGTTTTAGCAGATGTGTCTGACTCATGTCCTCGGCCATAATCTGAAGGCATGTCAACCTTTCCATGTGTCTGTTCATTTTATGACTCAGGATTTGCCTTTTTCTTGCCGCCTGCATGCATGAAATTGACATCATGTGTATTTGAATTTGGAGAGGGGAGGAGGCCAGCTCATCTATGCAGAAAGTAAGAATGTTACATCTTTGAGGGGAGATGTCCATGCAAGAAGACATTTTTCTATCATAGACTTGCCATGCTAAGTTTTGTCACATAATGTAGCCCTAAATACTTTAAGCAGCAAAATGGATTTCATATATACTGTAGTCAGCTACGTTCTTTGTTACTGTCCTTGATTGACATGTGCTAGTTCTACATTAGTATAAATAATAATTAAGTCAATAATCATTACTACTATCTTTGCACCTTGGAAGACTAGACATGAGAAGCTACCTATAAGATATGGACTCTCATATCCTTCATACCATGTATTTCCATTAGAGAAATCATGGCACGTTGCAAAAAATTACCTTGATTCATTCCCATACTTGGATTTCTGAACTGCAGTCACTGTAAAAAATAATATTCACAGGTTAACTGCCGTCACTTAGGAACAAAGTTGTATAGCCTCTCAACTCCCAAAAGTTTACTCCTGATAAAAACACTCCTTTTCTTGGACATGTAGTGCAGAGATGTTAGTGGTGCATGACTTCAGTTCTAAGAAGCTCTTTTAGTATGCCTTGTTTTTGAGAGGAAATAGTGTTTTAGTGTTCAGTGCTCCTGTTACCTGCTAGGTCTGGAGAAGGGTACCCTAGCACTGCTTTTACCTGCTAGATCTGGAGAAGAGTACCCTAGTGCTGCTGTTACCTGCTACGTCTGGAGAAGGGTACCCTAGTGCTGCTGTTACCTGCTAGGTCTGGAGAAGGGTACCCTAGTACTGCTGTTATCTGCTAGGTCTAGAGAAGGGTACCCTAGTGCTGCTGTTATCTGCTAGCTCTGGAGAAGGGTACCCTAGTACTGCTGTTATCTGCTAGGTCTGGAGAAGGGTATCCTAGTGCTGCTGTTACCTGCTACGTCTGGAGAAGGGTACCCTAGTACTGCTGTTATCTGCTAGGTCTGGAGAAGGGTACCCTAGTGCTGCTGTTATCTGATAGGTCTAGAGAAGGGTACCCTAGTGCTGCTGTTACCTGCTACGTCTAGAGAAGGGTACCCTAGTGCTGCTGTTATCTGCTAGCTCTGGAGAAGGGTATCCTAGTGCTGCTGTTACCTGCTTGGTCTGGAGAAGGGTACCCTAGTGCTGCTGTTACCTGCTAGGTCTGGAGAAGGGTACCCTAGTGCTGCTGTTACCTGCTAGGTCTGGAGAAGGGTACCCTAGTACTGCTGTTATCTGCTAGGTCTAGAGAAGGGTATCCTAGTGCTGCTGTTACCTGCTACATCTGGAGAAGGGTACCCTAGTACTGCTGTTATCTGCTAGGTCTAGAGAAGGGTACCCTAGTGCTGCTGTTATCTGCTAGCTCTGGAGAAGGGTACCCTAGTACTGCTGTTATCTGCTAGGTCTGGAGAAGGGTATCCTAGTGCTGCTGTTACCTGCTAGGTCTGGAGAAGGGTATCCTAGTGCTGCTGTTACCTGCTTGGTCTGGAGAAGGGTACCCTAGTGCTGCTGTTACCTGCTAGGTCTGGAAAAGGGTACCCTAGTGCTGCTGTTATCTGCTAGGTCTAGAGAAGGGTACCCTAGTGCTGCTGTTACCTGCTAGGTCTGGAGAAGGGTATCCTAGTGCTGCTGTTACCTGCTAGGTCTGGAGAAGGGTATCCTAGTGCTGCTGTTACCTGCTTGGTCTGGAGAAGGGTACCCTAGTGCTGCTGTTACCTGCTAGGTCTGGAAAAGGGTACCCTAGTGCTGCTGTTATCTGCTAGGTCTAGAGAAGGGTACCCTAGTGCTGCTGTTACCTGCTAGGTCTGGAGAAGGGTATCCTAGTGCTGCTGTTACCTGCTAGGTCTGGAGAAGGGTATCCTAGTGCTGCTGTTACCTGCTAGGTCTGGAGAAGGGTACCCTAGTGCTGCTGTTATCTGATAGGTCTAGAGAAGGGTACCCTAGTGCTGCTGTTATCTGCTAGCTCTGGAGAAGGGTACCCTAGTACTGCTGTTATCTGCTAGGTCTGGAGAAGGGTATCCTAGTGCTGCTGTTACCTGCTAGGTCTGGAAAAGGGTACCCTAGTGCTGCTGTTACCTGCAACATCTGGAGAAGGGTACCCTAGTACTGCTGTTACCTGCTAGGTCTGGAGAAGGGTACCCTAGTGCTGCTGTTACCTGCTTGGTCTGGAGAAGGGTATCCTAGTACTGCTGTTATCTGCTAGGTCTAGAGAAGGGTACCCTAGTGCTGCTGTTACCTGCTACATCTGGAGAAGGGTACCCTAGTACTGCTGTTATCTGCTAGGTCTAGAGAAGGGTACCCTAGTGCTGCTGTTACCTGCTAGGTCTGGAGAATGGTATCCTAGTGCTGCTGTTACCTGCTAGGTCTGGAAAAGGGTACCCTAGTGCTGCTGTTACCTGCTAGGTCTGGAGAAGGGTATCCTAGTGCTGCTGTTACCTGCTAGGTCTGGAAAAGGGTACCCTAGTGCTGCTGTTACCTGCTAGGTCTGGAGAAGGGTATCCTAGTGCTGCTGTTACCTGCTAGGTCTGGAAAAGGGTACCCTAGTACTGCTGTTATCTGCTAGGTCTAGAGAAGGGTACCCTAGTGCTGCTGTTACCTGCTAGGTCTGGAGAAGGGTATCCTAGTGCTGCTGTTACCTGCTAGGTCTGGAGAAGGGTACCCTAGTGCTGCTGTTACCTGCTACCTCTGGAGAAGAGTACCCTAGTGCTGCTGTTATCTGATAGGTCTAGAGAAGGGTACCCTAGTGCTGCTGTTACCTGCTAGGTCTGGAGAAGGGTACCCTAGTGCTGCTGTTACCTGCTAGGTCTGGAGAAGGGTATCCTAGTGCTGCTGTTACCTGCTAGGTCTGGAAAAGGGTACCCTAGTGCTGCTGTTACCTGCTAGGTCTGGAGAAGGGTACCCTAGTGCTGCTGTTACCTGCTAGGTCTGGAGAAGGGTATCCTAGTGCTGCTGTTACCTGCTAGGTCTGGAGAAGGGTACCCTAGTACTGCTGTTATCTGCTAGGTCTGGAGAAGGGTACCCTAGTGCTGCTGTTACCTGCTAGGTCTGGAGAAGGGTACCCTAGTGCTGCTGTTACCTGCTAGGTTTGGAGAAGGGTACCCCTACTTAGTTGTAGCCATGGATTAGTCTCAATGGAGACAGTGAAATCACTGTCTGAAAGGCAGCATTTCTAGTGCTGTTATTAACCATTTACTGGACTATACCAAGAAAAATGAGGAACACTCATTGAGAATATCAATTTGTACTGCCTTTTTAGGCCTATTGACAAGTATATTCTGTAGTGGTAACCTTTGCTTGACCTTCTAATCAGAGACCTGTTGTTTACAGCAACTCTAACATGGCTTTGTCATTGCAGTCATTAATTAGGTCATCTAAGTCTACTGTGCTTTCTATTTTGGTACAGTCTTGGGCTGTTTTGGGGGGTTTTATGCGCAAGTGATGAAGCTCAGTACAGGTACAGAATTGTAATCAGTGTCACTTGATAATCCCTTTGGATTCTGAATGTTAAAACATGTCAACTGTGTGAGTTTTGAGTTTTAATAAATTCAGACAAAATGATTACTGCAGCAGGGCAGTATTACTATTTTTAATCTGAGATAAATAACGAACTTCACATCACTGCAGTTGCAGTTACCAGGCTTGTGTCTCCAGATGATCCGAGGATTCTAAACAAAAGCAAGAGACAGGATTACCTGCAGCTTTATCCAGGTCACTAAGACAGCAGTGATGTCTGGGTAATATAAATGTACCTAGGCTTTGACGCAGTTCGCTTGGATAGTGGCTTACCTGTATTACACTGTATATAGCAGCATGTTGCCTTATCTATTGTTTGTAATTACACACTGGTTACAGCAGTAGACTGCTACTTGCAAAACCTCTTCAGCTAAGATCTGTGCAAACAAACCAATTAAACAATATCTAACTGTAACAATAAGAATAAACTTCAAATGTTTTCTGGCCTGGAGTCTCATCAGTGCTGACATTGTTACAGTGCCTGTGTTTGCATCAAAGGCCACAGAAAGAGTAAAATGATTTATGGAGACAAAGATCTGAGGAAAATAAGGAGCTCAGAGGAAAGGTAACAGATTGTGGGCTTTGACTGGTGATTATGAGTAAAATTGCACAAAAAGGTTTCTGTAATTGTATTTATTTATTGCTTTATTGCTAGTTGGGTTAGTTGAATGTCTGATACTGAACTCTTTTATTGTCAAAACCTGGGCCAAAGACTCTAAAGTTTCAGACATAAAATACTGGATTAATAAAGTTACCATAAAGTGTACACTGTGTGCATCCTGGTCTATGTCAGAACAACAAAAACTCAAAATGTCGATTGCTCACATGAGCGAATAATCAGGAGCTCAAAATCGCTATTGTGGGGGGCTGTGCCCCCCCCCGCTAAATATATATTCCTACTCCGAGATCGCATTACAGTGAGGAAAGGGCAAATATTCCGATCTTCACTGTACTGCGATCCCAAAAATCCAAAATCGACATCCTGATTATTCGCTTATGTGAGCGATCGACATTTTGAGTTTTCAGCGATCTAAAGTAGACCCGTACATATTTTCTGAATTCAAGAACAGCCCTACTACAATGCTTGTATTGTCTATTCACTCAGGAAGGTTACACTAAGTGTACACATAGTGTACACTTTGTGGTAACCTTTATGAATTGGGCCAGTAGTGTCAACAATGGTTCATGTAAAGAGTAAAGAAGCGAGTAACAATTTTCATATTCTTTAGAAGAAAGACAACAAGCAACATATAAAGAATACTTATAATTCTGTATCAGTAGTATAAATCTATAAATGTAATTCAAAAAATGCACATAGGTGTTATAGTGTGTGTGTGTGTGTGTGTGTGTGTGTGTGTGTAGCATAATCAACAACAACTTAATACTTTAAGGCAGAGAGCTTTGGATCAAACAGTTTTAAAGAGATAAACACAAAGCAGAGATCTTCAGGCACGCTGGTCCAACACAATGAAGGTATACAAGTGAACTAATAGAATATATTTAATAAAGCGCTTTTCGTCGCCTTACGATTGCATTTATGGAAAGTATCATCCACACTAGTTGAGTTAGTATTATGGAAATTGCTATAATAATGAATTTATTGTATGCTTTACATGGTGTTTTTTATTTATTATTTTTTATTTTTTACAGTTTGTATATACACATTTTTAAATATATGCATTATTTATACTTTGCACATAGGTGCAAGTAGATGTGCTTAGTGATGATCTTTATAAGTAAAGATAATATATAAAGTTATTTTAGATGATATATTAATATTTTTATAGAATTTTTGAAACTCTTTTGTGAAAAGTGATTTGTTTAAACTTGATCACATGATGATTCTGCTTGTTATTGAAACGCTATTTAAATGGGCTTGTTGAATGTAACTTGAAATCTGATGAAGTTGCCTTAAGTAAGGTGACGAAAAGCGCTTTATTAAATATATTCTATTAGTTCACTTGTATACCTTCATTGTGTTGGACCAGCATGCCTGAAGACCTCTGCTTTGTGTTTAGTTTACAGTTTAATTAGTTTTAAAGAGATAAGACAATTACTGCAATATACACATGGAGGGATAGGTTCCTGACCCAGAGACTCCCCAGACTCTGGAATAGATTGCCCATACATGTCAAGCAGAGTGCCTCTTTGGACCTCTTCAAGAGGAACCTTGACAATTGGATGGGAGAAAGGAAATTCACCCCAGGGATCACGTCAGTCGCCCTGCTAGACAGGGGTCCAGGAAAGTAAATAATGTGGGAAGAAATAGCCAGGGAATTGTTATGGCTAGGCTTGTATAGGCCCTAGGGCTGATAGCCTAGTACCAACCTATGAACCTATGAACATCAGTATATCAGTTCATTGTATCTGCATTAGTACATAACTGTTATGTTTGTGTGTAGTATATCATTTGGGGTCTATATTAAATCATCGAAGGACCTCATTGACGAATGGCATTTCATTAGAAATGCCTTTCATCGAATTCCACTCTTGTGGGAGGCTGCACTCCCCACACCTCCCGCTAATTATATATACCAACTCCAAGATTGCACTACGGTAAGGAAAGGGCAAATTGTCTGATCTTCACTGTATAGCGATCTCAGTATGAACAGTTCAACAAATGGCATGTTCAATGTAAGAGCACCAAAAATGCCATTTGCTGAACTGAATTTTCACTGATTTAATATAGACCCTATAATTTGTATTACTTGCAATTAAATTGCATGTCCTTTGTGCATCTATTTAGAATGTGCCTTAGTATATGACCCGTGTGTAATGCAGACATATGTAGCAGAGCTCACATCTCTGGGCATTTATGTTTTATTAATATGACAAGATGTTTAAAGGCAGTGGCACAAACTGCTGAAAAGGGAGTCCTATGTATTCAAGTCTGTCTTTAGTCAAAAATCTGAAATAATGAAATGAATGTAAAGAAAATCATGGAAATGGGTGCACAGGAGAAGGAACTTCTGGCTGACCAAGGTGATAGAAAGGACCTGCATATTAAAAATTGTTACAGTAGGAAAACTAAAGGCAAATGGTGCTGATATATAAGGCGTTTCTTGGAAGCTGAAAGGCATAATAAATTATATTATGCAAGTTTCTGAAAGAGAGCAAAGCTTGTGAAATGGAGTGGTGAACAATTATAATGCAACAATGACTCTGAAATTATAAAATACAAATGAAGCAAATTAGACATTAATATTTCAAATATTAATGGTTACTAGACTGAATATGAACAGCTGATCATTGAGTTTATTTAGAAAGAAAACTATTCAAGTTTATTTTACTAATGCAAATATATTTATTTAAAATGACAAAAGTGTATAAAAAAACATAATTAGTGTATAATGTTGCAAGTATAGCCTTTAAAATATTTTGTCTGGTTTTGAAACAGTACTTGGAAAAATAAGTGAGCAAATATTTTTGAGAAGAAAAATAATAGTGTTCACTGTACTTGGGTTATTAGATAACATGTTTGAACACTGTGCATTTTAGGATGAGTGCAGCTGAACTTTAATAGAGAACAGAGAGTATGTACTTGCAGTATTGCATATTGTGAAACTGTCATTAATGTTGAATTTAAAGGGTACAAAGACCTAAGGACTACTCCCCAGCCTGGCCACATCAATTAAAATGTACAATAAATATTTTAAAGAAATTATGCCTGTTTTGCAAAACCATGGCAAGTCAAAAGACATTAGTTATCACAGAAAGGATTAAGTTTTGTAGAAGAAATCATACATCACACATTATCAAGTATAATAAAAAAAACTTTTGAAGGTAAAACTAAAAACAAAAAAAATACTATAAAGATTCATCCACAACCAGCTTGACAAACATAACATGTAGTATAATTCAAAGATAACTTATTATGAGATAAAGCACTTTCATTCCCATCAGTAAAGCAGGATTTCTTCAGAATCAATCAATACTGATCCTGAGGAAGTTCCGTTTTACTGTTGGGGAAAAAAGTACTTAATCTTACAATAAATTATCTTTGAATTACACTGAGTGCTACTACATTATAAAGTATAAATCATGTATCTGTTTAGTGGCTGAGACATGGTTTGAAATAGCAGAGAGCACTCCAGCTGTGCAGGGCTTAAAACCTTCCATACACTTAGACCAGCTACTTACTGTACAGGAGGGGAAAAAGGCGGAGGAGTCTCAATCTATATCCAGAAAACACTTAAATCAAGGCTAGTAAAGCAGCATGGTGCACTAGAGTATCTTCATGTTCAAAAATAACCACAGAATGGTCCCCCACCATACATTATCTAGCATTTAAGCTCCCACTGTGACACAAGCAAGCCACAACTCCTATCTACAGGAATGAGAATCACTCAGTATTAAACCCCATACCATTTTCCTAGGTAGTCTAAACTATCCATCTATAGACTGAGAAACCTACACCACCACTGGACTTTGTCAATACAAATGCCCTGGAACAATGAGTTATCCATTTGGGGAATAACATTTTGAATCTAGTCCTTACTAATATGAGAGCATCTTGCACCACCCCTTGCTTATCTTCATCACTTGTTAAGTCCGACCATAAAGCAGTCTCCTTTGAAATAAAAGTGAAACCAGAGATGCTTTCCACCCAAGGTACCTTAAGAAATTTCTTTAAGCTACCCAAGTGAAACATTGGCAAGCTTCAGATCCCCACCAAACCCAATTAACTCCATTGAATACACAGAAACACATACCATCACATAAACAAATGCATAGATGCAGCTGTTCCCTGTTGGAACAAGTGCAGGGTAAACCCCAGAAAAAAAGCTATATGGGAGAAATATAATATTGACAAAAGAATTTTGACCAAAAGAACAGTAATTCTCAAAATATTAAAGCCCATGCCACTGAAAAAAGCAAACAACTCAGGAGATTGATAAAATCCACCAAAGCCAAGTTTGAGGCTAAAATAGCTACCCAACCCAAAGAGTGTCATGCGGCATTTTTTAGTGTTGTTCGTAATCGGAAAAACACAATGTAATAACATGCTGAGCTGATTGTGAATAATGTTACCTACACTGAGGCTGAAGATATTGCAAACCTATTGGCCAATAAATGTAGCACTTTCCCCTTTGTTTGTCCCTCAAAATATATCTGAAAGTGGCTCACCTCTAGCTGTCACACAAAACCAAGTCCTAAAATTGCTATTAAAAGCTAAAAATACTGCTTCAACTGGTCCTGATGATATCCCTGTATATATAATATAGCCACACCCCTAACAATACTCTTCAGCCTCAGCCACCACACAGGTTGTGTACCAATTGAATGGGTAACAGCTACAGCCATTCCCCTGCAGAAGGAAGGACCTTCCACAGACCCAGGCAATTACAGATCCATAGGTCTGACCAGTCTCTTATGCAAAGGTGTGGGAAGACTTATCTGGAAATAACCAGTCAGGACACAGAGAACCCTCCAAACACTGGACCCATCTCAGTTTGGATTCATCAAGGGTAGGTAATGCTTACTCAATCTGATAGCTTGTTTTGAAAAGATCACCAAAGCAATGAATGAAGGCAAAATGGTACATACTGCATACCTCAACCTGGCCAAAGCTTTTGACACAGTTCCCCACTCAGGCATAGTAGAAAAGCTAAATAAACTGCGAATAGATCCCTCTGTCACCCGCTGGATTGCAACCTGGTCCACAGATAGGAACCAGATAATCAAAATAGGTTACATTACCTCCTTAAAGAGACTGATCACCAGTAGAGTCCCCCAGGGTTCTGTGCTGGGCTGTTTGGCATCTACTTTTCTAAAGTAAATGCCAGTTCCAAAGGGCTGCGGCTGAATAAGTTTGCAGGGAACTGCTAGCTGTGAGCTGTCTTTGAATCCACAAACGACCTAGCCATCCTGCAGGAAGGTTTGGCCCAAATAAATAACTGGTGTCAACTTCATGGATTGAAACTAAATGCCAAAAAAATGTATTATTGTATCCCTTGGAAAGTCATCTACCCCAAGGAAATACCATATTGACAATATCCCCTTAAGAGATAATCCAACTGTTTGAGGTTTGGGAACTTATGTGAACAGTGACGTAACGTTTGACCAACATGTGTCCATTGTTGTAAGAAAGTCCATCTATATTGCACAGCATCCATACTAAAAGGATACAAGGCCTAAACAACATGCCCTACATGGACTGACTGAAAGCTCTGTCACTATTTTTGGTATTCTACAAGCTGCTAAGAGGTGACCTGTGTCAGACACGCAAGACATCCTCCATCCTATTACTGATGGATTTACTGCACATCACCAAGTCAAATGAAATGAGAAGTACTCTAGGGATTTAAACGTCTTCTGCAACATCAGTAGATTGGATTGGAGGGGCAGGTATATATCTCAGAGAATACCATTATCTGGAACAGACTCCCCATCCACATAAAACAAAGTTCATTCCTGACCACATTCAAGCACAACCTAGATCTACGGATGGGAAACAGAAAATGTACCCCAGGACTGCTCCCTGTAGTAATAATGGACAGAGGCAGCTCCTAAAGCTTTATCATGTGCATGGGTCCCCTCAAATTATCTATGGTATGACCCCAGCAATTCTCATTAGGGGTAATGTATAATTATCGACCACTGGATGGGTAAGGCCAATCTATAATCAAATGGGATTGGTTATTTGGAGCACAAAAAGGGAAACTGGCTAGGGTTAAAATGGCCTGCAAAGGCAACTAGGCTAGTACTTACCTACAGACCTATTAAATTCATCTATTACAGAGTATAGGATTTAACTATGCAGACTGGTTGAGTACTGTCTTCTTGGGGTAGAACAATATGTGCAATTTAGGGCAAATCTGTATGGGACTGACAAGGAAGATGCACAAAAGACACAAGTATAAAAAGTAGCTACCATTAGAGATTAGCAGTATCAAGATTTCTGTGGACTGTAGCAAGCTATAACTGAATGTTCCATAAGAAAACTGTCACCATAGTAAAACGCTTTGTTTCAGATGTGTGAAAATGTCCCTCATGTCACAAGGTTGTTGACCAGACCAGAAACATTGCAAGAGATGCCATTAGAATGGTCACACTGAACAAACTGGAGAATGTGCAGTGAAGAAGCAGTAAAAACAAGTTACTTGATAAAACTACAGTGCAACAAAATGGTGGATAGTGAAAGATGGTCTTATTCTGATACAACAGATGTGGTCTCTTGAGAATGAAAAACATGATTTGTTATCTTCTTTGTTAGACATTCAGACTGATAATGGTCAAAATATTATTTGAGTCACCAACAAGAGATTAAAGTCAGACTAAAAGTGAAGGTATACACTAGAGATGTATTAGCAATAACTGTGTAAGATTACAAGATACACCCCCCCAAGTACTGCTTTAGGTTTATAAAGGGAAAGAAAACGTTCGTACTCCGTCCCAGCAGTTTATTAAAACAATGATGAACACAAATCAAATAAAGCACAAATTCTAATGTTTTTGTCCTTGCATATAGGACTTCATCAGACGAAAACGCAGCTTGATATTTGTTTTTAAAAAGCGTTAAAGGACGAAAACGCAGCTTGATATTTGTTTTTAAAAAGCGTTAAGGACGAAAACGCAGCTTGATATTTGTTTTTAAAAAGCGTTGAGGACGAAAACGCAGCTTGATATTTGTTTTTAAAAAGCGTTAAGGACGAAAACGCAGCTTGATATTTGTTTTTAAAAAGCGTTAACATTAGAATTTGTGCTTTATTTGATTTGTGTTCATCATTGTTTTAATAAACTGCTGGGACGGAGTACGAACGTTTTCTGGCACTGTTTTTTCACTTATTGGTTTTTTCAAGTGCTGATACCTGGTTTGGAGATTATTTATAAAGGGAAAAAAACATTGACGTTAAAATTAGGGCTCCATTGAAGCACAAACACAAATTAAATTTTTATGGCAAGGTTTTCATTGTTTAAATGGAAATAGATCGGAAAATTCAAGTTCACATGGTACTAAATTACAAGAGGCAGATCAAAAGAGAAATGCTGTCACAGGTGAGAGTGTACTAAATCTTCTGGCTTATCCCAAGCAAATATTCATCATCTTCTTTCAGCTGTTCCCATTAGGGGTCACCACAGCGGATCATCTGTTTCCATTTCTTCCTGTCCTCTGCATCTTGCTCTGTCACACCAACCACCTGCATGTCCTCTCTCACCACATCCATAAACCTTATCTTAGGCCTTTCTCTTTTCCTGTTACCTGGTAGCTTCATCCTTAGCATCTTTTTCCCAATATATTCAGCATCCCTCCTCAGCACATGTCCAAACCAACGTAATCTTGCCTCTCTGGCTTTGTCTCCAAACCTTCCAACCTGGGCTGACCCTCTAGTATACTTATTCCTAATCCTGTCCACCCTCGTCACAACCAGTGCAAATCTTAACATCTTTAACTCTGCCACATCCAGCTCAAATTCCTGCCTTTTTGTCAATGCCACTGTCTCCAACCCATATAACATAGCTGGTCTCACTACCCTCTTGTAGACCTTCCCTTTCACTCTTACTGGTACTCGTCTGTCACAAATCACTCCTGACACTCTTCTCCACCCACTCCATCCTGCCTATACTCTCTTCTTCACCTCTCTTCCGCACTCACCATTACTCTGAACTATTGATCCCAAGTATTTAAACTCATTCACCTTCGCCACCTCTACTCCTTGCATCCTCACCATTCCTCTATCCTCCCTTTCATTCACACATATATATTCTGTCTTCGTCCTGCTGACCTTCATTCCTCTTCTCTCTAGAGCATATCTCCATCTCTCCAGGGTCGTCTCCACCTGTTTCCTACTCTCACTACAGATCACAATGTCATCTGCAAACATCATAGTCCACGGGGACTCCTGTCTGATCTCGTCTGTCAACCTGTCCATCACCATTGCAAATAAGAAAGGGCTCAGAGCTGATCCTTGATGTAATCCCACATCCACCTTAAACACATCCATCACTCCCACCGCAGACCTCACAGCTGTCACACTACCCTCATACATATCCTGTACCAGTCTTACATACTTCTCTGACACTCCCGATTTCCTCATACAATACCACAACTCCTCTCTAGGCACCCTGTCATATGCTTTCTCTAAGTCTACAAAAACACAATGCAACTCCTTCTGACCTTCCCTGTACTTCTCCATCAACACTCTCAGAGCAAACATCGCATCTGTAGTGCTCTTTCCCAGCATGAAACCATACTGCTGATCACTAATCATCACGTCCCTTCTTAACCTAGCTTCCACTACTCTTTCCCATAACTTCATGCTGTGACTGATCAATTTAATCCCTCTGTAGTTACTACAGCTCTGCACATCACCCTTATTCTTAAAAATCGGTACCAAAACACTTCTTCCCCAATCCTCAGGCATTCTCTCATTTTCCAAGATTTCATTAAACAATCTGGTGAAAAACTCCACTGCCATTTCACCTAAACACCTCCATGCTTCCACGGGTATGTCATCTGGACCAACAGCCTTTCCATTCTTCATCCTCTTCATAGCTATCCTTACTTCCTCCTTGCTAATCCATTGTACTTCATGATTCACTATCCCCACATCATCCATCCTTCTCTCCCTCTCATTCTCTTCATTCATCGGCCCCTCAAAGTACTCTTTCCATCTCCTCAACACACTCTCCTCGCTTGTGAGTATGTTTCCCTCATTATCCTTGATCACCTTTACCTGCTGCACATCTTTCCTAGCTCGGTCTCTCTGTCTAGCCAATCGGTACAGTTATTTTTATCCCTCCTTAGTGTACAACCTTTTATACATCTCTTCATATGCCTTATCCTTAGCCTTCGCCACCTCTCTCTTTGCCATTCACCTCATCTCCTCATACTCCTGTCTACTTTCTTCATCTCTTTGACAATCCCACTTCTTCTTTGCCATCCTCTTTCTCTGTATACTCTCCTGTACTTCCTCATTCCAGCACCATGTCTCCTTGTCATCCTTCCTCTGTCCAGATGTCATACCAAGCACCTTTCTAGCCATCTCCCATACTAGCTCTGCTGTAGTTACCCAGCTGTTTGGTAACTCTTCATTGCCACCCAGTGCCTGTCGTAACTCATCCCTGAACTTCATCTCACAATTACACTTTTTCAATTTCCACCATTTGATCCTTGGTGCTGCCCTCACACTTCTCCTCCTCTTCTTGATCACCAACATCATCCTACAAACCACCATCCTATGCTGCCTAACTACACTTTCCCCAGTCACCACTTTACAGTCTCCAATCTCCTTTAAACTAGCCCTCTTACATAAGATATAATCCACCTGTGTGCATCTTCCTCCACTCTTGTATGTCACCCTATGCTCCTTCCTCTTGTTAAAATACGTATTCACCACAGCCATGTCCATCCTTTTTGCAAAATCCATTACCATCTGACCTTCTGCATTCCTCTGTTTAACACCATGCATACCCATCACTTCCTCAGCCCCTCTGTGCCCTTCACCAACATGCCCATTGAAATCTGCTCCAATCACCACTCTCTCACCCTTGGGTACAGTCATCACCACTTCATCCAACTCACTCCAAAATGTTTCTTTCTCATCCATCGCACACCCAACTTGTGGAGCATATGCACTAACAACATTCATCATTACACCATCAATTTCCAGCTTCATAAACATCACTCTATCCGACACTGTTTTCACCTCCAAAACACTCTTAGCATACTGTTCCTTCAGGATAACTCCTATGCCATTTCTCCTCCCATCCACACCATGATAAAACAATTTGAACCCACCTTCGATACACCTAACTTTACTCCCCTTCCATCTGGTCTCTTGCACACACAATATACCAACCTTCCTTCTGTCCATCATATTGGCTAGCTCTCTCCCTATACCAGTCATACTGCCAACATTCAAAGTTCTGACCCTCACTACCACAGTCCTAGCCTTTCTCTTCTCTTCCTGCCTTCGGCCATGCCTTCCATCTCTTCTACTCCTTCAGCCAACAGTAACCCAATTTCCGCCAGCACCCTGTTGGCTAACATTACTGGTGGTGGTCATTGTTAACCCGGGCCTTGACCGATCCGGTATGGAAATATTTACTGGTGTCCGCTTGAAGTATTTGGTGAAGTTTAACACCGGATGACCTTCCTGATGCAACCCTCCCTATTAATCCGGGCTTGGGACCGGCACAAAGAAATGTACTGGCTTGTGCATATTGGTGAATGAAATTCACATTTTGGGAAACAATGACACCATAACAAACCTGCAAAGCAATACCAATCCATTTTCCCAGTTTCAGTAGTGCATGTCTACTCTGGGTTAAAGTAGAAGCAAAACTGCAGGGAGCACAGGACTATATTCTGAGGCTGACTGGCATGAGTAGTTGAGCCACATTATCACTGTGCTAAAAAAAAGAAGCATGTCAGGAGAAATACGAGTCTGTGGTAACTATAAGGTCAGTGAGACTGCACTGCTGTGTAACACGTAATATGCCCAGTACACAAGACATGTTCACATCCTTATCTGGGTCAGAGCATTTACATAGTCTAACTTGGCATAAGCACAGCAACAAATGGAAGTGAACAAAGCTTAGAAGCAATTCTTGACACTTGGAATGCATAAACATTATGTATAAAGAACTGGTACTTGGAGTGGCTAATAGGCAGACCATATGGCTGAAGGCATTGGACCAAGTGTTACGAGGACTCTTGAACTATGTAGTACTACTTGTATAACCCATTATAACAAGTCAAAAAGATGAAGACCTTCTGGGTAATTTAAAATGAGTTCTAGATATAAGGAACATGGATTTAGTTAACTGGATCAAGTCTGTGTGTTTTTTAGTGATGAAATGTAATACCGCGGGCATTTGATTTACCAAAATGGTCTAAGAAAATCAACAGGTACCATGGTGGGTATCCTAAAAGCACACAGGCCTAAATCTGTTTTACTGCTAAAATCCTACTTTAGACAGGTGAATTACTATAGACTTTTGCCAAATGTTCAGTAGTGTTACACCCACTAAATGCCTTGCTGCATAATGAATTAGAATGAAAAGAGGTGGACTGGGTGAAGATTACTGTCATTCCTGTACCTATAGATAAGTCACCTCACCCACCCTTAGAGTCTTAACCACTTATTATCCTACACTCATGTATAACTTATTGAAATTTAGTATATAGACATGTCCTAAAGTACATCAATAAACATGATATTATCACTTAGTCACAGCATGGTTTTACAAAGGGTCATAGTACAACAGTATGCACTACTGGGAATATGGGTGTCCTGGGAGCCTGCCATAAAAATCAACTCAAGTGGCCTAGAAGAGGATAGGTTATTGTATGACTGCCAAAGCATAATGCTTATGAAAGGCACAGGAACCTGACAGACTTACAGCTATGGTAACATATTGTTTGTGTCCTTGTAGTTGTTCATAACTGACCTCCTACACAGATATGGTTACTTGTTTTGTTCAGTATAGGAAGTTTTACAAGTGCAGACTGTCTGCTTCAGTACTGAATGGAGGACATGCTGACTCTTGCAGAGAAAGGGCTTGCCATTGCTCCCCAAATCCACAACACACTGGCCATAACTGCAGTGTACCCTCAGTTGAGTATATGTGATATCTTATTCAGTTGTATTTTACTGGCAACTGTTCTGTGAAGGAATATATGCAGAAGAGATCTGCCACAGTTCATCAGATCCTTACAGCTGAAGAAAGAAATCTCTGTCCCTGCATCTCTTCTCAAGTGATTCTGTGATTCGTGTGTTCTGTTGGTTGCTGATCAGTGAAAAAAGGGCCTTGCAAGAAGAGAATGGTTATTTCATTAAGGAGGAAATTGTGATTGTTTTGGAGAAGTGTACTTCATTTATTCACCAGATTCCTTAACACCCTGAGTGAAGTGATCGAAGGTGTTAGCATCAGGAACAGTTTTACCAATTCCTGTTCAGTAAAGGACCTTGCAAGTTACCTAAATGTGTAGGGTGCAGACTACTGCAGAGAAGCAAATTACCACAGTTTAGTGGATCTCTAAAGGACACTGCATACATTTATAGAAGTGGATTGTCTGTGTCCCCACAGCTGTTCGCAAACAATCTCCTGGTCAGATGTGTTTCACAGGTTCCTTTTCCTCCAAGTGTAAATGGCTGTTTCAGTGAGGGGAGTGGACATTCTTTTGGAGAAGCTGAGTGCCACATATTCCTAGATCCGAAACATCCTAGATCAATGGCATTGAATGTAGGAACTGCAGAGATGGATATAGACCTTGAGAAAGAAAGGTACACAGTGAGTGAACTAGGATAATGTGAAAAAAACTGCATAAAAAACTTTCCATATATGTACACTGGAGTTTGACTAATTAATAAAACCAATTAAAAACACTTACAGCTCTTATTCTTCATAAGGACTTTATACTAATTACTTCATTAAGCCCTGGATAATTACTACCATCTAAATGAATCTGCCAGAACACTCCCACATTTCTAATAACAAGGTAATATTTCAACCAGTGTGAGATAGAATGATCCTTTCCAGAATATGAAATACAAAGACAGAAGAATTTATAACAACTGAAAGTGTTTTTAAACAAGAGATTCTCAATTTTACCAGTTTTAATTGCACAGAGATGCTCATTACTGAATACCAAAATGGTCTAAGAAAATCAACAGGTACCATGGTCGGTATCCTAAAAGCACACAGCCCTAAACCTGTTTTACTTCTAAAATCCTACTTTGGACAGGTGAATTACTATACACTTTTGCTAAATGTTCAGCAGTGTTACCCCACCAAATACCTTCTGCGTAATGCAAGAAGAGAATGATTATTGTGATTGTTTTGGAGAAGTGTACTTCCATGTAACATTCATAAAATCTTTTCCATTTTAAAATCAAAACAAATTTTGCAGGTGGTTTATAAACAACACAGACACCTTGATGTGTGTATTTTCCTCATGAACTGTGCACATTCTAATAAAATAAATGAATATAAATTCACTTACTATATACTTGTTGGATGCTCAGTGAATATACATAGCATTAACTGTGGTATATAGAGTTTTTTTAATTTTTATTTCTTTATTTAGTGTCATGTTAATACACCTTTTTGAATGTTTTTGATGTACAGTAATTAAAATATGTGGATGCAAGAGACTCACAGCTGGAAGAGAGAAAGCCCAGCTGACAAATAAACAGAAGGCCTAAGGTCAAAAGGAGGCCTTGCTTAGAGTTGTCACCTTTTCAAATGCCCAAAGTGGGACATTTTCAGCAAAAACATGAGATTTTGAAGGACAAAACATATCCACTGCCAGTGCAAAGTACAAAACTTGACTTTTTCACCAAATAAAAACTCATACTTGTAGCATTTGAGTTGCTTATGCTATTTCACATAACATTTAGGTGTTTCAGATACAAAATTATTGTTTTATGCAACTATTAAAGAAAACGTAGGACATTTTTTTTTGTCCTAAAGTCTTAGGACGTTTGTGATTTTAAAGGTTTTTATGCAGGACCCAACTGCCCAAAGAGGGACTGTTCCTCGCAAAGAAGGACAGGTGGTAACCCTAGCCTTGCTCGAGGAGCCTGAGAAAATGCACCCAGTGTGAGGTAGTGCAAGACAGTGAAGATTATATGGCAAGATGGAGGTGGTAGATAGAAAAGAGGGCTAGAAATGGAAGACAGAGAAAGTGTCTGAAAGATGGGAGGGTAATTCATAAAAGGCCAAGTGTTTGCAATAGTAGACTGGAGTGGAGAGAGGAAGGGAATGCAGTCTGTGTCCTAATTCTTCAAATATAGTCATCCTCAAGTATAGTAAATCATTTGGCATTAAAGCCTGTATTTAATTAGTATGAAATTTTGAAGTTACTAAATATCCCAGCTCTTGACAGTGATCTCCTCAGATTGTTGAACAATGACCATTTATTAAAGGACTAAGATGGTATGTCATGAGCATGTCCACATTTAGTTTACTTCAGAATCTGGTTCAGCCCCCCAAAAAAAACAATGTATAAAACCTATGAAGAGACAACAAAATATTAAGGGGATTTGTTTAACTTTAAATGTTTTAATCACTACAACCAGAAGGTAAATGAGAGGCAAGAGAGATGTCATTGAGAGGTTTATGCAAGCTTGTCTATCTTGGGGGAGAAATTGCTGGTTCCTGGTCAGCAGACCTCCCACCACTTGCAAATTTGCACAGTACCAAATATAACAATTGTGGGGATGTGGGCTTGACACTCCCAAGTTAGTAATTGGAAACCTCTAAAGCGTGTGTGTGTGTGTGTGTGTGTGTGTGTGTGTGTGTGTGTGTGTGTGAACACACACACACACACACACACACACACACACACACACACACACACATACGCACGCATGTACGCGTGCAATCACACAATCACAAATACATGCACACACATCAGACGATAGTGTAAGTAGGCCTTTGTGATGATGTAAGTGCTCACATCAACCACCAGGAAGTGGGATTAGTGCTACAAAAAATGCCTCTATAGCCTGTGGCCAGCATGATACTGGACACTAACTGGTCCAGTTCCACAACTTAGGACACTAGTTTGTTCTCCTTAGGGGCCTGACCTAGAAGTAAGTCAGACTATCTACCTGAATAGATGAGGACTCCCCGTCCCCAAACTAAGTTTACTGAAGTATTGGGATAGCCTGAGGTACAAACTAATCTTATGGCTGCCTGAATGACGTCCTTACTCAGCTCTTATCAATGTACTGGGTATATTTATTTTATTTTTATTTTATTTTACATTTGTTAACCGGGGTGTCTGACTGAGCTGAAAAGGCCCTTTTTCAGCAGATGCCCGGGGAGAAAAGCTCCACAAAGAAAAATTACAGACACATTTAGTTATTTAGACATGATCAGTATACACACAAATTACATGAGACATGTTTTTACAGTGGTATGCGGCACATAAACATTTACAGTGGAGAGAACAAACAAAAAAATATTAATTTTAAAAATAAAGGTAATTAATAGATTTGTGGTGTACAGCTGAAATTTGGAACATATGTAGAATACATACATAGTACACAGTTACAGTACATACATTGTAGATTAGCCAGTGTTTGTGAGTAAGATTGAAAACTATTATCAAGTGCTCTAGATTTTGTATGTATGTGTTATCTGCTTTCACTAGCCTGGGGAGCAATCATGGCACTGCCAACTTTCCTTGAGAGTTGCCTGATGAGGTCTTTAAAGGAGGCTTTGGATGATGTGTTTTGAATGCTTGTAGGGACAGTGTTCCATTTTTTAGCCAATGAACTACTATATAGTGCATCTCTAAAGCTATTGTAGCTGTTGGTGACTTCTAGTCGTAGTTTGCTTGATGATCTAAGAGGCCTTTTGGCTGAGTGATGTTGTACTAGATTTTTGAGAGCAGGACACTTATTGGGGAGGTAATAGATAGAATGACAGAGGCAGAGCTGATTGTAGGTTAGGAGGTTGGGCAGTTCAAGCCAGTGGAGCTGTCTCAGAGCAGTACAGTGATGAGTTCTATATGAGCAATTTGCAGAAAAGCGGGCAATTCTGTTATAGCAGGCTTCCATTTTGCTTAGTTCAGTTTTGTTGAGATTAGTCAGAATGGGAGATGCATAGAGTAGGGTGGATAGAAGTTGGGAGCGAGCAATGGCTGATCTTGTGTTGTTGGTAAGAAATGGTTTGATACGGTAGAGCGACCTTAGTTTGGCATGTACTTTTTTAATAGTTAAGTTGAGATGACTATCAAATTTTAAGTGGGATAGTGAATTGACTGTTAGTGTTTTTGTTAGAACTGGTTATAATCATAAGCTGAGTTTTCTTTGGATTGAGGATAAGTTGGGCTTTGGTAAGGTAGTTTTCAACGTCAGAGAATGTTAGTTGAGTTGTTTGCAGGAGGGTGGGAATGTTTTGTGCAGCACAGATTAACGTAGTGTCATCTGCATACTGAATTATAAATGCATGCTGTGTGGAGATATGGAGGTCATTTGTGAAGACTGTGACTAGTAGTGGTCCTAAGATAGAACCCTGTGGGACTCCTATAGTTATGGCCAGCTGAGGAGAGAGAGAATTTTCCCATTTTCACAGCTTGGTACCTGTCAGTTAAGTAGCTTTGGAACCAGGTAAGAGTGGAATTTGATAGATGATATTGGTTTAGTTTGTTTAGCAGGATTTGGTGTGAGACTGTGTCAAATGCTTTGGACATATCCAAAAAAAGAGTTGACACTTGTAGGCCTTCATTTTTGAGACAGTTTACTATGTCTGTGAAGCAGAGGAGGGCTGTAGTGGTACTATGGGCAGGTCTGAAACCATGCTGAGTAGGTGACAGGATGTTGCTGTCTAGGAGATAGTTTAGCATCTGAGTATGGATGCATTTTTCTAGGATTTTGGCCAGGGGGGAGAGTAAAGCAATGGGTCTGTAGTTATTAAGTTCAGTGGAGGTCCCACCTTTATGTATGGGTGTAACATAGGATATTTTCCAGAGTTTGGGCACATAGTTTTCAACAATTGATCTGTTTATGAGAGTGGAGACTGGGATAGCAATAGCATCTGCTGTGAGTTTCAAGAAATAGCTGGGGAGTAGGTCAGCTGCTGTTGATGAGGTTTTAGTTTGGAGAGCATGCTTTTGATTGAAGTGGTGGAAACTGTTTTGAGGGTAAAGCTTGTATTAGTGTTATTTGTGTTGGGGGGGATAGTGAGGAAGGAACTGTCCTGTGATACTAAGGATAGAATTGAGTTCACAAAGTGGGAGCTGAATTGTGTTTCGATGGGAACTTTAGTGTCGGGTGGTTGGTTTGGGGGGGTAGCCTTTTGGGTGGATTTTATTTGCTGGTTTACATTTTTCCAAAAATTTTGCGGGTTGTGTTGGTATTTCGTTTGCAATGTTGTGTAGTAGGATTTTTCGTTCAGCCTAATGCATTTTTTTGCACGGTTGCTCAGTTCCTGGTACTTAGTTAGGCTTTGTGTTTCTTTGTTTTTTTGATAGTAAAGCCAGGCAGTGTCTCTGGACTTGAGGATTTGTTTGGTTTCTTTACTGAGCCAGGGGTTTGTAGAGGTTCTAACCTTGATTTTGCGCAATGGAGCGACAGTGTCTAGGTGTTGTAGAAATGTTTTGTTGAAATATGCTACAGCCTGGTCAAGTGGGAGGGTTTTTAGGGGGGTCCAGTCACAGTTACAGAGTAAAGTGTTGAGGACCTCAGGAGAGAATTTTTGTGTTTCTAGTGGATATATAGTTAGTGGTTTTGCATATGCTTGTTCTACTACGTATAAAGTATATTATGTTGTGGTCACTTAAGGTGTCTGGGAGACTGCCTGTGTGAGGGTACAATGTGGGGTTGTTAGTTAGGACCCAGTCAAGGATGGATTCCCTTTTAGATTTTTTTATCACATCTAGTTGGAATTTGGACTAGCTGCTGGTAGCCATGGAGATTTATTAGATTACTTGGTGGTTCTGATATACAGGTGAACCAATCTAGGTTGAAGTCCCCCAGAATAAGGGTTTCTTGTGAGTATGTGGATGAACACCAGGATAAGAAGTCTTCAAGGCTGTCAGGTGTATTGCCAGGTGGAATATAGATCACAATTGTGGTGATGACCTTTTTAGGGTGAAGTTGAAGTTGTGAGATATGTATGTCCCAATTATTGGGGTAGGAGTTTGGCAATTGACAGACAGTTAAGTTTGACTTGTACAGTAAGGCAGTTCCACCCCCTTTACGAAGTGGTCTGTCTTGTCTAATGATATTGTAGCCGGTAGGGAGAACTTCTGAGTTAGCTATGTTTTTATTTAACCAGGTTTCTGTTAAAGCAACTATGTCCGGGGAGTAGTGTGCTATTGTGGCCTGGAGTTCAGGTATTTTAGTTTTGATACTTCTAATATTAATATTTAGCATTAAAAGATGGTTGTTTTCGCTGCTGTTGTTGATTTGCCCAGGGATGAAGAAAGTGGGGATGTTATGTTCTGACATTTGTGTTGGAGCAGTTTGAGTTGGACAGGATGGATTTGGGCCTGGGTTGGAGTGGATATCCCCACTTATGGAGAGCCTGGAGTTAAAATGGTTGCACAGATGTTGGAGTTTGGTGAGGAGTGTGAAAAAGTATTGTGTTTTTTTTGGAGTAGGAATGAGAGCATATATGTTTAGTCCTGAATTGGTCCATTATGTAGTTCTTGAATAACTGTGGGCAGATATTATTATAATGTGTGGTGTCTGTATACGAGAGTGCATAATGCAGTGTTGTGCTACTAAGTTTAGGGATATTGCTAGAGTGATAACTTGTGGTGTTGTAAAGAATTATGGGAAGACAGACTAGATTTAGTTATGTGATAGTCATGGTTATAAAGTTTAAAGTTGTTTCTAGGTGGGGAGTCTGAATAGGAATTATCAGGTGCACTGTATGTGGATGGGGAAGTAGTGTGGGTGATGTAAAAAATGCCTATTGGGAATGAGAGTGATTGGGAGTATTTTGTGTGGAGCAAGTTGGTGTGGAATAATGTGATATGACTTGAGGAGCAGTGATTGGTGGAGGTGATGTGAGGGTGAGCTGTGGGTGTGGCTGTGATTACTATAAATGCAGAGGTAGTGGGGGTGGGAGGGAATGGGGGGCAGGGATGGGGAGCGGAGAGAGCTCGAGCATTAGCGAGGGTGAATGGAGCAGGGCAGAGCCAACCAAGACAAAAGAAAAAGTAAGTATTACTTTACAAATCTGAACACTTTTAAAACAAATTCCTGAGGTCTAATGGCTTACCGGCAAGCAGAATTTAATTGCTGAGGAGCACTTGTGTCCTTGTGGGAGACTAGAAATTTAAAGATGGCTCCATGCTCAGCAGGATTCTAATATAGACTTTGTACTGGGGGAGGGAGATAGCACAAGGGGTGTAAACCAGGTGGAATGCAAAGAAACCAGAGAGGCAATCAGTGGAAATCAGTGAAGGCCTCAGAGGGGGTAAGTAATAATTCAAACTACCTGTAAAGTGAAGGAGAGAAGAGACAGCAACATTTATTAAGGTTGGTAGTGTGTCTTCACATTGACTTGCTGATTAGTAACCAGTTTGTGCACAGATTAGAGTAGGGAGATACATTAGCAATGAAGGGGAATGTATAGAGATGCAAATAAACAGGTGGGCCTCCAAGTGATACAAACTAAGGCAGAAAGCACTGAGAGGGCTGCTTGATGGTTAATTTAGTCACAGAGATGTGAATTAAATGTATGCTATCTATTGGACAGTTAGGATTACTGTACTAGCGGGGGGGGGGGGAGACAAGGCTACAACACTCAGTTTTATTAGCAAGCTGAGAACTACTAAGGAATACTGCTAATGTAATAGCTTCCCTCTCATAAAACATACAAGTCGAATGCCTGGGTGGACTGACCCTGCTCTTGAGGCTCAAAATGTATATCCTTGTTTAGTTTGCAGTACTGATTCCTTCTTATACTGTATGGGTGGACTGGTAGCTGCAGACTGGAGATTTGCTTGAGTGTGCTCTGAAGAGAGAGGAAAAAAAAGAGATGATGAAGCTAGTAGAAGGAGACAAAGACAGGTCAAAGGAAGTAATTAGGAGATAGGAGGGTGTAAAAGATACAAATCTGAGGATAGTGTGGATAAAGCAGGAGAATAGATGCTACTGCTACAGTTTGAGAGTGCTTCAACAGTAACCACATCACAGTGCCATAACTTAGTTTGGAAATAGGTTAATAAATCATGCACAATACATTTATCAGCCAATTATCCTGTGCATACAAGAAAAAGGAAAATTAACACAACAGCACAGCTGAAGCAGTAGCAGAGACAACTGTAGTGCTAAGTCAGTAAATACTATTTCTAACTCCAAGACTAGGTCAATTAGATGTACATTACAGTTATAACAGCAGTTTTAGTAGCATAGAGACAACATAGCTGCAGTGGTAGTGTCAGTAAAAACACAATGCCTGAATGACAGAATCAACCAGTTAAATAAACAAATAAGCAGATCAGTAGTCAGGAATCAGAAAAATGAATACTAATTGTATAGATCCAAATACAGCAAAAACTAAGTATTACTTTACAAATCTAGTGAGTAATGTGGAAAAAAATGGATTCAGATCCAGTTTGGGGAGGCTTGATAGTTGATATAGATAAAGGAAAAGGGACTTAGAAAAATAAACAATTAATAAAAATCACCTTCCACAAAAATATTTCTGTGAAGTGGCTGAAATCTACTGTTGGGAAAAGTGAGACTCAAAAGTACAATTTTGTTTTGTATTTTTTAAGGTAAACTTTATCTAACATGAACCACTCAATATAACTTGAATTAACATGGAACAAAATGGCCAACACTCGTGCAGAACTAGTCATATGATTCATCTCTATTCTAATCTTGCTAGTCATATGATTCATCTCTATTCTAATCTTAAGTCACATATACAATGCTATTATGAAACTGCTTGGTGCAGAGACATGGTAAACATTTGCATATTGTGTATGAGTATAATGGCTTGCAACATAATTTTCTGATATTTATAAATTACCCATGTATATAAGATTACAAAGCGAATTCTAAATTAAAGGGTAACAGTTTTATTCTACTTGATCCAGGGACTGCAGCCAGGGATTACATTTTTTAAGAAATGTTTGTCTCTGGTTAGCTGTCAGAGTATTTCCCCTCATTAATCAGCTTGGTTAAGACTCTTATTACCATCCTAATAAAAAAGACTCTATTAACACCCTAAGAGTTGGTGGCTCCTATTAATAGTAAAGTACAGTTATTGTGGCAAAAATAGTAAATGTATATGGAAAGAAGAACACATATGAAAATGAAAGTGAATTGTTGGTTGACAATAAATTAAAAAGTAAAAGAAAAGAATTATGTCTAGCTTTATGACAAATGATAAAAGTGGACATGGAGATTGATACAGCTACAGCAGTATCTAGTATATGTTTAAGAATGATCCACTCGCTGTTTCCTAAGAAATGCTACTGTGAAGTTCAAAACATAACAGGATGAGAACTCATTGTTTTTGAATGAAATAATGGCTATAGTATGTTATGAGAAGTAAAATGAGTATTTGATTCTAACTGTGGTAAAAAGAATTATCCTTTTTTTTTTGTGTGAGAAAATGGTGTCACACACTTATGTTAAACAGGAAAGAAATTAAGCAAGTGTGTCATTGTGCAATTCTTCAGTTTTAATCTCTTAAAGATGTGCTGGAAATGCAGACAGAAGTGATTTTTGAGAAAGCTGGCACACAGCCTTGGGTTAACACCTCCAGTTTGGTAAATTAGGGATGTCATCAAAGCTTTGCATGGAATGCAGGGCACCCATGAATCATGGTAATGAAAATGGACTCTAGAATTCTGTTACCAGAAACTTTAGTCAAAACTAAAGGAGATATCAGAGATTTTTGAATGCATCACATGAGAAATATTTCTAAGACAAGACTGTTGAAATTGAAATGGCAGTGTATACAACTTAAACTGACCAGGAAGTATCAATACCACCGAGTGTTGTGGTGGGAGAAATGTCCCTAAAAGTAAGTGAGACGTTGAAAATGTTTTATAAAAACAACTTTCAGTGGAAAAAAATTTTGCCCTTCAGGAGCATGGTGCAATAATTCCACAGAAATGGCTGTATTAGAAAAAAACAAAAAATAAAATAATTAACATGAAAGTTTTCTTCTGACCCAAGCTCAGTTAAGGTATTGAAAGTGCATGTTTGGAGAGTGTGCTATTTCAGATTGACCAGAAAATATCAAAACAAGTGATGTTACATCTATAAGAGTATCTGAGTAGATGCTGGAAAAATGTATATTGATTTTTCAGGACTTTATAGCAACAATGTATTCATACATATGCAAGATGGTTGAGTTTATATGACAGAAATCACCTGTCAAGGAAAAATTAATCAGTTAAGATTGTTAAGAAGAGTATTCACTGCTTACAGTTTACCTGAAGATATTATTGTTGGCAGTGGAATGGTTTACCTGACCATAGCTTTACTGGAATGAAACACAATTATATCAGAAGAATTTCATGTTTCATTAAACAAAAACCTCACAAGTGTGCCAAGTTATCCAACAACTAATAGCTTTGATGAAAGAGTCATAAAGACTTTGAAAACAGGTGTGAAGAAATTATCAAACTCTGCTAGAAACTGAGAATAAAACAATTTTATTTTGTACTATAAAGCAACACTGAATTGTAGTGCGGTATAGATCTATTCTTGAACAGATAGATTAGAACCAGACCTGATTTAATGAAACCAGGTTTGACTGGAACTGCTCCAAAGAAGCATTGCTGCATGAAGACATTCAAGACACAGGCCAGTCAATGAGGAAGATTTCATGTATTTCTGAGATACTACTAGGACAAACACTAAGTGGATTCCTTTTATTAGTGTGGAAAATAAAAGTTTAGCTTCTGTCTGACTTGAAGGAAACTGATTCAAGGATTTCCTAATATAGACATTCTGAAAAGCTGAGCTGGCACACAAAACTCCTTTGACCTAAGGATAGTATAATTTCTGAAGAAATCAGATTTTTACCAGCATGTGTGTTGATGTGCCAAGTGGGGAGAATAACATATGTAGTGATGAATTTACTGACTTTATGCATGAGAGTGTCATACAGACAAAATAGTTTGAGGTTCCTAAAACTTACCTATTCAGACCTGAACTTAGGAGATCACAAAAAGTTAACAAACTACTCACCTTCTAATATGAATGATTTATTTGCAGTTAGAGTATGGTACCTATCACTGCAGAGCTTGCTATCTCAGTATATGTCCTTTGGAATACTGTTTTATTCTATTTGAGTATGCTACCTATCACTGCAGAGCTTGCTATCATATTATATGTCCTTTGGAATACTGTTTTATTCCATTTGAGTATGCTACATATCACTAAAGGGCTTGCTATCACATCATATGGCCTTTGGAATACTGTTTTATTCCAGTTAAATGATTAAGTACCTTTACTGTAAAAGGTGGTGGAGGGAGTATTAATTTGGGGTATGGAGCAGTGAATGTTAGGTGTCAGATTTTTATAAAAGTGAGCCAACATATAGCCATAAAAAGAAATGATACATCTCATGATGCTCAGTAATAAAGAAATTTCATGCCATACACCTGGTCCACAGTCTCAATGTATACTTATTCTAAATAAACCACACCTATCCTTGATGCTTATTCTAAGTGCATCCCTCCCTTTATACTTATTCTAAGTGTAATACACCCACCCTCGATGCTTATTCTAAGTATTCTGCACCTACCCTCAGTGCTTGTTCTAAATATTCTACACCCACACTTATTCTAAGTATACTGCACCCACCCTTGATGCTTATTCTAAGTATACTGCACCCACCCTCGATGCTTATTGTACATATTCTACACCCACCCTCAATGCTTCTTGTAAATATTTTACACCCACACTCCATGCTTATTCTAAGTATACTGCACCCACCCTTGATGCTTATTCTAAGTGTACTGCACCCACCTTCGATGCTTATTGTACGTATTCTACACCCACCCTCAATGCTTGTTCTAAGTATTCTACACCCACACTTGATGCTTGTTTTAAGTATACTGCACCCGTCTTTGATACTTATTCTAAGTATATTACATCCACCCTCAGTACTACACCTACCTTTGATGCTTATTTTAAGTATACTGCACCCACCCTCAATGCTTATTCTAAGTATAATATAACCACCCTGGATGCTTATTCTAAGTATACTATACTCATCCTCAATGCTTATTTTAAGTATATTACAGCAACCCTTGATGCTTATCCTAAGTGTTCTACACCCACCCTCGATACATATTCTAAGTATACTACACTCACCATCAATGCTTATTTTAAGTATAATACAGCTACCTTTGATACTTATCCTAAGTATATTGCACCTACCCTTGATACTTATTCTAAGTATACTACACTTACTCTCGATATGTATTCTAAGTATACTACACTCACACTCGATACTTATTCTAAGTATATTACACAAACCATCAATACTTATTCTAAGTATACTACACTTACTCTCGATGTGTAGTCTAAGTATACTACACTCATCCTTGATACTTATTCTAAGTATACTACACCCACCCTCGATACTTATTCTAAGTATACTACACTCACCCCGAATGCTTATTTTAAGTATATTATGCTCACCCTCAATATGTATTCTAAATATACTAGATTCACCCTCGATACTTATTCTAAGTATACTACACCCACCTTTGACACGTATTCTAAGTATGCTACACCTACCCTCAATGCTTATTTTAAGTATAGTACAGCTACCCTTGATACTTATCCTAAGTATACTACAATCACCCTCAATACTTATTCTATGTATACTATACCCACCCTCAATACTTATTCTAAGTATACTACAATCACCCTTGATACCTATTCTAAGTATACTACACTCACCCTCAATGCTTATTTTTAAGTATGGTACCTATCACTGCAGAGCTTGCTATCACAGTATATGTCCTTTGGAATACTGTTTTATTCTGTTTGAGTATGCTACCTATCACTGCAGAGCTTGCTATCATATGATATGTCCTTTGGAATACTGTTTTATTTAATTTGAGTATGCTACGTATCAATGCAGAGCTTACTACAATATCATGTGGCCTTTGGAATACTGTTTTACTCCATTTGAGTATGCTACATATCACTAAAGGGCTTGCTATCACATCATATGGCCTTTGGAATACTGTTTTATTCCAGTTAAATGATTAAGTACCTTTACTGTAAAAGGTGGTGGAGGGAGTATTAATTTGGGGTATGGAGCAGTGAATGTTAGGTGTCAGATTTTTATAAAAGTGAGCCAACATATAGCCATAAAAAGAAATGATACATCTCATGATGCTCAGTAATAAAGAAATTTCATGCCATACACCTGGTCCACAGTCTCAATGTATACTTATTCTAAATAAACCACACCTATCCTCGATGCTTATTCTAAATGCATCCCTCCCTTGATACTTATTCTAAGTGTAATACACCCACCCTCGATGCTTATTCTAAGTATTCTGCACCTACCCTCAGTGCTTGTTCTAAATATTCTACACCCACACTTATTCTAAGTATACTGCACCCACCCTTGATGCTTATTCTAAGTATACTGCACCCACCCTCGATGCTTATTGTACATATTCTACACCCACCCTCAATGCTTCTTGTAAATATTTTACACCCACACTCCATGCTTATTCTAAGTATACTGCACCCACCCTTGATGCTTATTCTAAGTGTACTGCACCCACCTTCGATGCTTATTGTACGTATTCTACACCCACCCTCAATGCTTGTTCTAAGTATTCTACACCCACACTTGATGCTTGTTTTAAGTATACTGCACCCGTCTTTGATACTTATTCTAAGTATATTACATCCACCCTCAGTACTACACCTACCTTTGATGCTTATTTTAAGTATACTGCACCCGCCCTCAATGCTTATTCTAAGTATAATATAACCACCCTGGATGCTTATTCTAAGTATACTATACTCATCCTCAATGCTTATTTTAAGTATATTACAGCAACCCTTGATGCTTATCCTAAGTATACTACACCCACCCTCGATACATATTCTAAGTATACTACACTCACCATCAATGCTTATTTTAAGTATAATACAGCTACCCTTGATACTTATCCTAAGTATATTGCACCTACCCTTGATACTTATTCTAAGTATACTACACTTACTCTCGATATGTATTCTAAGTATACTACACTCACACTCGATACTTATTCTAAGTATATTACACAAACCATCAATACTTATTCTAAGTATACTACACTTACTCTCGATGTGTAGTCTAAGTATACTACACTCATCCTTGATGCTTATCCTAAGTATACTACACCCACCCTCGATACATATTCTAAGTATACTACACTCACCATCAATGCTTATTTTAAGTATAATACAGCTACCCTTGATACATATCCTAAGTATACTACACCTACCCTTGATACTTATTTTAAGTATACTACACTTACTCTCGATATGTATTCTAAGTATACTACACTCACACTCGATACTTATTCTAAGTATATTACACCCACCCTCGATACTTATTCTAAGTATACTACCCTCACCCCGAATGCTTATTTTAAGTATATTATGCTCACCCTCAATATGTATTCTAAATATACTACACTCACCCTCGATACTTATTCTAAGTATACTACACCCACCTTTGACACGTATTCTAAGTATACTACACCTACCCTTAATGCTTATTTTAAGCATAGTACAGCTACCCTTGATACTTATCCTAAGTACACTACAATCACCCTCAATACTTATTCTATGTATACTACACCCACCCTCAATACTTATTCTAAGTATACTACAATCACCCTCAATGCTTATTTTTAAGTATAGTACAGCTCCCCTTGATGCTTATTCTAAGTATACTACACCCTACTTCAATGCTTATTTTAAGTATACTAAACCCACCCTCAGTACTTATATTACACCCACCCTAGATGCCACTGGTACACTAAATGGAGAAAAAGTAAATGAGCAACACAGTTCAATGCACCCTGAACTAGCATTACTGCAGTGTCATCTTTAGCCTCACACACCTGGATGATCCAAAAGTAATTCAGTGAAGTACTGCATAGATGTTCCTATAAGATGTATTGATTAGAACTGATTTTTTTTTTTAGTTGGCAGAGTTACTATGACATAATTGATGACATACTTTGTCTTTTCTGCACATCTTAATCTTATTTTTGAAAGATAAAAGACTCCACTGTTACTTTTCTACTCGGGGAGTTGTCTCTCATTTCAGAAGAACACAAAGGCAAAGTAGCTGCTAAGATCAAACAGGTTTTACTGTCAAAGCTAGACTACCATTCAGGGGGAGGCTTCATAATCCCAAGCAAGCTGGCTAGCATGAATTATACATCATCTCATTTTCTGAGGCATATCACATGCAATTTGCTAAATATGTGACACTATTTCAGAATATCTAAACCACAGATAAACAGAGTCATCCTTCAATTCATAAAAGAGTACATTTAATACTTTTCATTGTCACTTTGAGAAGAATGAGGTATTATATGGTTAAAGGTATTCATATCTCCATCTTATACTGTTTTTCTTAGAAGGCTCAAATAGGTTATTTACTAACACATGAGATCCATTAATTTGGAGTATGAGAGTTGCCCAGATGGACACAATTTAGTTCCATGTAGATGGTGCTACATACTAGAGTGTGACTACTGACAGTTTCAAAGGTGCTTGAGTGCCTTTAGTCATTTTATATTCTGGTATGCTGGGACAATGGTGCATAAAATCTATAAAACAGCAAAATCTGTACATTGATTGCTTGAAAACTAACTACCAGAAAAAATCATCTGAGCAAGTAATCAGCTGCTGCTGCATAGGCAACAGAGTTGACAGTGTCAAAGGAAAAACAACTTCAAAAAGATCAACACACAGCAGGTTCATGTTAAGGCACTTTAATAATCTTGCAGCAAGGAGACAAAAACGTGCTAATACAGAGTTTGTCTAACTAGAATCAGGAAGTGAAGCCATTCTTATACATTTCTTACAAGACATTGCCTACTAAGCTGACGTAATAAATCACAAGTTCTTTCAATATTATTTCATAGCAGCTGTTTGTCCATGATTTTCTGCTGGCATATCAATTTTACAAAAAAAACTTCCTAAGAAAAACAACATGGCCTTGATGACCACCTGTCAGATACAACTTCTCACTATGCAATGTTACCATTCAAGGTACTATGGCTAATTCGAGCACAAAGCAAGTACAGATTATAGTTCATTTCTTCAAGCAGTCTTTGTTCAACTGTATCTATCTTTTCTGCAGTTGTGCATGTTCTCATAACACGAACAGAGCTGATTGTTCAAGTTCAATAACATTATAGAAAACAGTATTGTTCTATTCATTATTTTCCTGACCTAGCAGATAATCACCTGCTTCTCAGTAAATTTCCAAAAGGCATAAACATGAATTTTGCTGTGCTAGCAAATACTAGATCAGAGAGCATCTTGCAGTTTCAGAAAGCATATTGCAGTTTGAAAAGCATCTTGTAGTTTCATACAAAACTAAGCTGTACATAAAATAGAATGAAATGTGTTAACCCTTTTAGCTTCTAATAAGCACAAAACATATACATTAATACATATTTTTCTAACAGCAGTCATAAGGTTAATGTCCTTGTTGTGAAAAAAAAACTGTAGTGGTTGAAAGGAGAGTAGTTGAGAACTTTAGATGAGTTCTAGTTAATGTGGAGCTGTTGTAGGCCGATGTAAATGGTCCATAATGTAATTGTTAAAGAAATGCACAGAACATAGCGTGTTGTAGGTCTGCATTTAGCACCTACTCAGATATGGAACAGTACTTTCATCCAAACTAAAAAAGATGTCTTGGATGGATGAAAAACCTGAGAAGATAAAATCTCAAGAGAGACACAATTTATATATATATATATATATATATATATATATATATATATATATATACTTTCTTAGAAAAGACTGAAGAGAAGTAACTGTGCAAATCCTTAAAATATCAGTAGTCTAAGAAAGAATCAGATGGATGTCTGAATGAAACCACTGCTATAATTCCACAGAGCTGCTCTTGGTTTGGCAGTTTCACCTGAGAGTTACTGAGAATTTGCTGGATCTAAAGACATCTAGACTGGTAACAGTAATGCTAATGGGTGGTGCAGTGGTGCAGTGGTTAATGCTTTCACCTCACAGCAAGAGGTTCTCCGGTTCAATTCTCGGCTGGGGTGCCTTCTGTGTGGAGTTTGCATGTTCTGCCTGCATTCGCGTGGGTTTCCTCTGGGTACTCCGGTTTCCTCCCACATTCTAAAAGACATGCTTCTGGAAGGTTTCTCCCCGGGCCTCCGCTGAAAACAGGATCTGTGGAACCTAGTCGGACTTTCCCAGTCAACAAATGTTAAATAAATAAATAAATAAACAAAAATAGGTATCATTTTGCACTTTCGCTGATTATTTTTACTGTATTTCATAAGAAACGTGTATTATTTGTTATGTTTCTCACACTTTAGTGTTGTTTCAAAGTTGCACTGTTTCCACTGCTGGTGCTGTACTACTTAAATACATTGTGTCTGCTAGTTTTACAGGACTGTAGTATCTTTTATTTGTGGTTTCCCTGTACCTGAGCTCTAAAACCAACATTTTTACATTAAGAGGGTTTTCTGACTGCAGTCTTGTGGCAGACATTTGTGGTATTAAACCTATCTGAGTTGGGAGCTGCTGGCTGAAAGCTTATTGTGTGTTTTCTTGATTGGTCTGCAAGTCTTGCTGTTGTAAAACTTGTTTTTTTTTTCTGATTCTATATATCCACAGAGTCTGAGTGGGTTTGTGCTCAATTCTTCAGAGCTGCTCTTGGTTTGGCTACTTCACCTGAGAGTTACAGAGAATCTGGTACATTTAAAGCCATCTGCTGCTAACAGCATGAAAAGAAGTATAATTTTACACTTCTACAAATTATTTCTTAATGAATTTCATAAGAATCTGGCATTATTTGTTACATTTCTTGCACTTTTGTAGAGTTTCAAAGCTGAACTGTTTCCACTGCTGCTGTAGTGCTTAGCTTCATTGTGTCTGTTAGTTTTATAGGATTGTAGTATCTAGATTGTGTGGTTTCCCTGCACTTAAAACCAGCATTTGTACATTAAAAGGGTTTTCTGACTGCACTCTTGTAGCAGAAGTGTGCTGTAGTAAAACTGTTTAAGTTAGGGGCTGTTAACCGAAAGCTTATTGTGTGTTTTCCTGATTGGTCTGTAGGCCTTGCTTTTATATACTTTTTTTCTGATTCTATATAAGCCCAGTGTTCACACTAGGCCACTCTCTGTGCAGCAGCGGATACAGTGCACTATATAGACACAAACTCTTTCAAGTTAAAAATTTCCCTTAGAATAACTATCTCTGCAACCTTCTCCAGTCCTCCTGCTACTCTAGGAGCATCTGAGTTGCATGCAGAACAGCATGAACATTTTGGATTGCTGCAGTACCAAGTATAGCACCCATTCTTTGTCTGTGTGCTATCTCATTCCATTTAAATCTCTTCAATGGTATCCCTCGTTAAATTCATAGTAAAAAATCTGAAACCATGGCTAGGCACTTTTCTGCTACCTCTGTGGCCAGCCTGATGGACTTGGGCATCCTGAGGCAATGTAGCAATTGTCTCACGTATACTGACAACCACTTAATCCTGAAACAAACACAGTATGTGAGAGATGTAGTTACATTATAAAAATTGAGACCTGACTCTCACATACTGACAAATTAAGATGACAAACAGGTTGTCAGCACACACACATCAATTCCTGTCACTAAATAAGGTCCTGACACACATCATTTCCATCACTAAATAAGGTCCTGACACACATCATTTCCATCACTAAATAAGGTCCTGATGCACATCATTTCCATCACTAAATAAGGTCCTGACACACATCATTTCCATCACTAAATAAGGTCCTGGCACATAAACCTGAATACTCACAAGTAACTTACTATTAACCTCAGAAGCCTCCCATACACTGCCATCAGAAATCGCATGCACAAAACCAAGTCAACATGAACCACTACATGTAAAAATACACATCACAGTGTTTCCACAAGCAAGCCCCTAAGGTAAAATACCATACATTCAAACATCTTGGTCATAGGAGACTCCATCATGAGACACATGGACTCCCCCTCACCAGTATGAATAAAGAAAGGGTTACAGTCAGTTGCCTCTCAGGAGCCAGGAATCACCAGATCATGCAGGCACTCAAGTCACTCAGCCACAAGTACCAGTATGACTTAGTCATAGTCCATGTGGACATGCATGACCTGAGATGTACCTCCCTGGACTATATGAAGAGAGACATGATGGACTTCTTTGAATGCCTGCCACAGGCAGGTATGAGCCTCAGGTTGAGCAGCATTCTACCCTCACAAAGAAAGATACCACAATGTAAAGAGAAACTGACTGACTTCAATAATTGGCTTAGCTACTGGTGTCATTCCAAGGGGATCCAGCTTGTCTGGCTGGGATAACATGATTGAGAGACCATGCTGCTTTGCCAGAGATGGTCTATACCTGTTGCCTCTAAGCTTTCAAATACTGGCCAAGGAATTAATAACCCCCATAGTGCCTTTTTTTAGGTAGTGCCAAACCAACAAACCTACTAATATAACAAATTTTTCTAATGCCAAGCTGAAGGTACTACTGCTCAGTGATTGGAGCTTTAACAAGAAACTGCACTCCCTGGAAGCTCCCCTTGCCCTGGAGAATGCTGACATCTGTGCATGCAGTTACCAAGACACGGTTCTGGGCTGCAGAAAGCACCCCAGCAGTGCAAGGCTACAATGCCCATCACAAATTCAGACTACCCTCTAAAAAGGAAAAAAAACAAAGGGAGGAGTTGATTCCATTTGCACAAAAAAAAATCACACCTCAAGACTGGTCAAGCAGAATGACTCACTTGAGCTACTCTGTGTCCCACTGACCATAGCAAAATCCCCCACCATATTATCACTAACTACAGGTTCCCAATCATAAACCATGAAAACTGCTCCACATACGTGAAGCTAATAGAATCACTTACCATTCAGCCTAACACACGACTCATGTGTGATTTTACCTACCCCTCAATAAACTGGAAAACATACATGACTACTAACATGCAGGCTCAGACATTCCTGGACTTTATTAGTGCAAATGCTCTGGAACAGCTGGTCTGCACTCCCACTAGGGTCTCAAATATCACTGACAGTACTCACAAACATAGGGTAGCATTGCACCTCCTCCCACTGTAATGTTCTCATTAGTAAGATCAGATCATAAATCAATTTCCTTTGAAATGAATGTAACAATAGAACCCCCAACAAGCCCTAAAACCCTAAAGAATTTTTCCAAGGCAAATTGCTTTCTATTAAGTGATAGCATAGGTAGTTTTAAAGCTCCCCCTAATCCCAAAAACATGGAGGCCTATGTATAAGTATACATGAATGCCTTGTACAACCACTTAGACAACTGCATAGAAATGGCAGTACCTGACTGAAATAAACCCAGGTATAGCACAAAAAACAATTCATCCTGGTGGACCCCTGGCATAAGTAGACTATAGTACAGAAGAGGAAATTCCTTTCTAAAAGTAAGAGGGAGGGTGCACAACAGAGAAAAAAAACCCTCAGTAGTTTCAACAGGCAAATCAGGGAGCTAGTCAAGTCTTCAAAAACTAAATACAAGACTAAAATAGCCTTCCAAGCAAGGATAACCACAAAGCATTTTTTTAGTTATGTCCAAAATCTTAAGGGAAACACTTAACAATGTGTTAAGTTGGTTGTAGATGGCATTACCTATACTCAACCAGAAGAAATAGCAAACTTTCTGGCCGATAATCAGCTCAGATTTCACACCCTCAACACCACCAGTCACACCCCATTAAATACATCCTACCATTCCTTTGCCTATTATCGCAAAGGAACAGGCTGTCACTGTGCACTCCAATGCTAGAAACATGGCATCAGTGGGTCCTGCTGGAATCCCGGTGTGCATATTAAATAGCTTAAAACATAACCTACCAGACCCACAGATCTCTATATAATCACAGTCTCCATACAAGCTTTGTCCCACTAGAGTGGAGGACAACAACAGTCATTCTTCTGCGCAAGGGAGGACCATCAATGGACCCAGGAAACTACAGACCAATAAGTCTGACTAGCCTCATATGCAAAGCTATGGAAAGGATAAAGATGGACCTGGTTAACAATGACATTGGAAATATCCAGACTGTAGACCCGACCCAGTTCTGCTTCATCAAGGGTAGGTCCTGTGTGGACATCTTTGAGAAGGTCTCCAAGGCCATGGATGAGAGTATGTCAGTGCAATACCACCTACCCTGACCTGGCCAAAGCATTTGACACAGTTTCCCACTCGGGTATTATAGATAAACTGACAAACTTGGGCACAAACCTCTGCATCCCCAGCTAGGTAGCCAAATGCCTCACAGATAGGACACATGTTATCAGAGTGGGGGGATCCACATCTAGCAAGAGGCCAGTCACCAGTGGTGTACCACAGAGCTCAGTACTGGTCTCCCTCCTGTTTGAGATTTACTTCTCAGATATCAAGGTAAATGTGGATGGCCTTTGGCTGACCAGGTTTGCTGACGAGTGCAAGTTGGGGGGCAATCACTGTTTGAAAAATCAAATACCCCTGCAAATTACAGCATTGATAGCACACACCTAAGAGTGGACCCAGTCGTGAGAGTTCTGGTTACTCAGATAGATGGTAATCTGAACTTTGACCACCATGTGTCAAAAATGGCGAGGAAATTCTTCTGTGTGGCTCATTTTATAAGTAAGTACATGGCATCCAGATCTAAGGATGTCATAGTACCACTGTACTCAACCCTTATTAGACCAATAGTCAAGTATAGTACACCCTTTTCCATATACATTGCCAGGCACCTGCAATAGCTGGAGCATCCTCAGAGGTATCTCACCAAAAAAATACAGGGTATAACCAACATGTCATATGCAGACTGATTAAATGCTCTATCACTGTATTCAGTTTCCTACCAATTACTGAAGGATGATCTATGCCTGACCTACAAGGCAGTCTCTAACCAAGCCCTAATAACAATATTGCATATTCACAAAGGTAACTGCATGAAGGTTGCCAGCTCAAGGTATCTAAACCTGATCCCTGACTGTGTATGCTTCCTGTTCTCATGAAGCACAGCCCTTCCCTAACCATCTTCAAGTGCAATCTGGACCAATGGATCAGAAATTCCAAATTTACTCCTGGGGTGGCACCAATGTTCCTTATGGACAGAGGCAGTCTATAAAAATTGTCAAAACCGTGGTTATTGACCCTTGTTATCGTTCCTCTTGGGATAGAAAATTGTGAAAATCTGTGTAAAACTGGCTAGGCCTTTAAGGGCACTTGAGCCATTAGCCTAGTAATTTCCTATTAACCTATGAGGTATGTGTTTCTAAAATTTCTACTTGAAATAGTTAAGGAAATATAAAAGGTGTTATGCACTGTCTTGGTTTTAAATAAAATAAAAAGGCTTATCAAGTGAAAATTACTGAGCTGTTAAGGTTGGTTATTACTAATCTGTTAACCTTGTGTATTTAATGGCCATTAAGTATTTGTAAATGTATACATAGAAGTTATTAAATAGTGATATATTGAAAGTCATAATACTGAATGCAAATGCCTGAAATGTCAAAATGTTGAAACTTTTGAATGTGCAACTCAAAATACCTACTAATAGCATACCTGTCCTACGTACATACATTGTGTTAATACACAGCCATTCAACAAAGAGTATCAGTCTCTTGTTATTAAAACCCAGAAAAGATCACTAACACGGCTACTCTCGAGGAGAGGGGTGCAAGTCCAACTCTCTACACATGTGGGGGAGGAAGTATTTTGATTTCTGTACTTTAATATTTCAGCGTTTTAACATTTCAACATTGTACATTCAGTATTATGATTTCCACTGTATTGCTTTTCAATAAGTTGGCATGGACCTCAGCTAAGAATATGTGTAAAAAAGCAAAAGGAAGCAATCATTTATTTTTGCTGACGTGGCATTGAAAACAGTTTACAGAAGTATAAAATGATGATGTCAGCAGCTGAGAGCATACTTTGAGGATAAGGACAATAAGCAACTTTATGACAGAGTGCAATTACCAGCAAATAAAAATACAAGATATTTCAAAATGATAAAGATACTTAACTTCAGAAATACATCTTATTTTCTTTGGCACAACAAATTCTCATGCCACACCTGTCCCAACAGGGGTCATCTGAAAGCTCCACCCTTTCAGTTTGTTTTTATAAATACCATATCCATCATATTTAATAACTGTAATTTTGTGCTTTATGCAAATGACCTGGTTTTCTGGTCTTTCCACTCAAAGATGAAAAGTAGTGGTAAGGAACTGTCAATCTCTCCCAGATATGTGAATGTCTAACATCCCTCTCAATTACAATAAACATTTCTGAAACCAAATTCATAGTTCTGTATGCTCTCAAAAAACTGTCAGGACACACCCAAAAGTTTAACATAGTCTCATTTGCAGTTAACAACATAGCTAGTGTTTATTTACTAGGTAGTAAGATAGAAAGAGTTTGTTATATACAAATGCTGAGTTTGTGGACAGATCTTTCACTCTTCTTCAAAGTCCATTTTAATAGAATGAGCTGCACCTTCCAAGGGCACATGAAAACCTAAAACATCTCCAACACCAGCTAACTAAAGACACCAAGAAGTTACTAGTAAAGCCAACCTATTAACAATCCTAAACTTTGCACTCTTCCCAAGCTGTAAATCCCATCACAAAACTCAAGATACTGCTCCTACCTGTGTTGAAATTCCTAAAATCAAAATGGCTGCCATCTATAAACATATGTTCACATCAAGTCTCTTAAACTTCAGAACCAGTATCTATTAAAAACCCTTCTGCACAATTTAATTTACCAACTGCATTACGCTAGTACCCAGACATATTCAAGACTGCACCCCAGAACACAACAATCATATATTTAAGCCAATCTGGATGCAAACTACCTGACTACCACTTAGCCACCTGCACTAATACTGGTGTCCTTGGCCAGAATCACACTGTGGATCTCTGTGCTGAGTTTACACCACCAAACTGTATCTCCATTTAAAATCACTTCCTGGTAAAAAGAGTGGAGATGCCTTCCTTGTGGTGTTGCAGCTGCTATAAGGGCCGCTATAAGGGCAACATGCTTGGCTCTTCCAGAATATGTCTCTCCAAGTCACCATGTCTAATCACTATGTTCTGCCAATAACATGTGATTTTGTTTGTGTATTGTTCAAGTGTTTGGCTACCTTTTCCGTATGATTTTAAATGAGTGAGTGTAATCACATTAGGATATTGCAGTAGCAGCAGCTAAAGGAAGAACGCCGTCTTCCTTTTGTGAATATCGTTATTTGTTGCATCCTTCAGGTAGTGCATTAATACAGAATTTCATATGCTGTAGCTTCATTAATACACACTTCCACACTTACAGTTCTGTGTATTACATTTGTATTGTATGTTTACATTTGTAAGGGCTGTAGTCATCATCCAAATGTATTTTCTGCAACAAGACAGAAACATGTTTTTGCAGTAAAAATTGCAAACGTTCTCCCTTTTAGAGTTCAAATTCAAACCATTAGTATTAATTCTAATTAAAATGTATTGTATTTTTTCTAATTAAAAGAAAACACACACATCCCCACAGCGAAAAGATGATGTCTGTTAGTAAGGGGATTTGCATTCTTCTCTGTAGTAAGTAGTATATGTCAGTAACTGTCAATGTCCAAAGCTGTATTGTGGTGAGTATGAATGTCATGCAGCTTATGGAGTATCAAAAATAAAAGGGGTGTGTATATACCAATCTGGTTGGGAAAATAAAGATTTTTTTTCCTTAAGACATAATCGTCTTCATAATAGAATAGACTCCTTTTGCGTCCTGATCACCCAGTTGGTAAATATTGTCAGCTGATTTCATTTGAGCATGTTTATGTTGAAACAATGGCAACAATGTTGAACAACAAAAATATTTAAAGTAAAGTTAGTAAGATGGAGATAACGAATAGTTGGAATAGTTGACTGTTGGCTGTATGGCTACCATCCTCAGTGCATGTTCATAGATGATATGTACCTTTTTCAGGTGGCATATTCAGTTATTGGAGTATTTTTTCTGATTCAAGAGGCAAATGTAGTAATGTATACCAGTGTATATAAATATTAGGAAATCCTTCCATTTTTAATAAAAATATTGCCTTTATCAGTGGAAGATTATGAATTGCTGCTCACTATTGATGTAAAATCAGATTATACAGTGATCTCCCAAGATATGGGGGTGAAGCAGGTTTGCAATATGCTTTTAAAAAACAGGATGCATTAATATATATTCGGTCTATTGGCAAATGTATAGAACAAGGTTTGAAGTGCAATCTTTTTTTTCTGTTTATTGGACATTATTTCCACTTAGGGTTTACACTGAATAGTTATAGTACTGTGGTGCTGCTATTTAACGCATGCTAAAGCATCAGTTATTTTCATGTAGGGCTTTACAACAATAGACATTTATGGATAATGGTCATTTTCCTCACATATAATTTGGTTATTTTAAGAAATTTGGTTATTATGTTCTAATTGATGATTTTACAATTTAAACTGTTACAGCATGGAGCTACTATATATTACTCATTTTGTGGTTACTTAGACATTTTTAACACTATTAGATGATTTAAAATTATTTGGTAGATTATTCATTTTTTTGGTTAGTTGGATTTTTTTGTAAAGCAACAGTGTTAGATTTTTAAACTTTTATATTAGGCATTGCAACATTCAACATGTATCTCTTTAAAAGGGAATGAATTCAGTATTCAGACAGCCTAAATTTTGGGATTCACTGGTATTTTTCTGAAAAAAAAATGGAAAATCTGTGTCCCTAAAATAATGGATTCATAAGTGCATGTCCAACCAAAAAACAGATAGACTATTCCAACAGAATCCTTAAGTATCACCAAAGAAAATTACTTCTCACATCCATTGAATCAAATGCAAGAATACAAATTATTTCTTTAAGATATAACCATGTCACTTAGACCACAAAGTCAAAATGAGTTGGTGGGACCTCTTCATGTAAGTGGAGTCATGAACCTGAGGACAGTAGCATTTTAAATGACAGCTTTAGCTACTGACCAACTATTATGGATCTTAAAAAAGATTGTAAAACTGAAAATATCTTACAATACTAATATAATGCTGCAGTTCCAGTGGAAAACTAAAACAGTTCTAATAGACTGTGACTTATCTTATTGTGTAGCATCTGGTTGTGACCTTACTCTGCCCTTATGTGTTAGTAATTTTGTATTTATTATCCCCTTATTTTACAATGACTGGTCAGTAATATTAAAAAATGAGCACACTGATTGGTTAGCCTGAGCAGCGTGCCCATTGTAAATCCGAGAATATGCCAGTGGAAAAGGGTCCGGTCCCCTGGACTTTTTTCCATTTGTAAGCTCATAAAATTTTTACTTTTCTTTCTTTTTAAATAAATTTACAAAACCAAAGACTTCAAATGAACGAGGGAGATGGCACAGAGAAAAATAAGAGGATAATCGGGTATGTTCTGCAAAACTAAAGAAATGTACCTGATTATCCGTTTATTTTCATGTCCCGACTCCCCCGAATGTTAAGTCTCCCGGTTTCTTTTTTCTTTTAAATAAATAAAAAAAAAAAAGCAACAGAGATCTTCCTTTCTCCGTTGCTTCCTTTGCACAGCACTGATGTACTGTGTAAGCATGTGAACACACGTCCCATACACATGCGCAGTACATCAGAAAAGCCCCAAGATACCGGAAAAACATAGAAGAGCACCACAGAGGCATTATACAAAGACATTATTTAAGAAAAGTAAGTTTTTTTTTTCTTAAATGATGTCATTGTATAATAGCAATAACTGACTCCATGGTGTGGTATATTATAGCAATAACCCACGCCTGGGTGTGGACAATGCTGAATTTACCCACGATTGGTGTGGTTTGGTCATGAGGGCGAAGCCCGAGTGGCCAAACAAAGCCAACTGTGGGTAAATCCAGCATTACCCACACCGAGAAGTGGGTTATTGCTATTATACAATGACATTATTTAGGAAACAAAATAATTACTTTTCTTAAATAATGGCATTGTATAATGCCTCCTTGCTGCCCTTCCGCAGCTGTCTAGTATTCTGCGGCAGTTCTGATGTACTGCGCATGCACATGCCTATGCAGTACATCAGAGCTGTGGGCAAAAGCAACAGAGAAAGCAAGATCTCTGTTGCTTTCTAAAAACTGTTTTGCTATGTTAAATGAGTTTAACATAGCGAGACAGCTTTAAAAAAAAGCAACAGAGAATATCCGCTGCTTTTTTAAAGCTGTCTGGCTATGTTAAACCCATTTAACATAGCGAGACAGTTTAGAAAAAAGCAACGGAGAAAGCAAGATCTCCATTGCTTTTTAAAAACTGTTTCGCTATGTTAAATTTGTTTAACATAGTGAGACAGCTTTAAAAAAAGCAACGGAGAATCTCCGCAAGACAGTGTGAAGCAACGGAGATCTTGCGTTCTCCGTTGCTGTAAAAAAAAAAAAAGAGTTATAGTATTGGAAAAAGTCCGGGCGACCGGACCTTTTTCCATTACTATAACTCTGATTTACAACATGCACGCTGACCAATCAGCATGCACGTTTTTGAATATTTAATGGGGGGTCGTTGTATAATGAAGATTTATTCATGGTTGGCTTAATTTAATCACTCGGGCTTTGCCTTTGTGATTAAACCACACCAACCATGGGTAACTCTTTAATATACCACACTGACGTCATCAGTTATTGCTATATTAATTCTTGAAACTGCTACCTATGTAACAAGATACTCAGTGCTGAGCTTTTTATCATTTTGTTATGGCCTTCTGAATCCATATTACAGTGTTTTATTTAAAGCAACAACAGTGTTTCGTTTGCAATAAATTGTCAAACTGTGATGCTGTGAGGGAACAACATGATGTGAAGTAGGGAACAAGTTTGGCAGTTACGCAGAAGATTAAGTGATGAACTGTCGACAAGCTGATTCCTGATGTCTAGGATTTGATTTACCTCAGCATCCAGTTGCCTCCTGTGAAACTTTAAGAAACTCAATCAAACTGTAATCTGTGAAAATGGACTAGGATCTTCAGTGCTTTCCTAGATCACATGTAGAGTAACTATCTAGGAACCTCATTTTATTATATTCCACTGTCAGTTTGGGCAGCCAAATAATCTATTATGTCCCACTTCCATATATTATTAGAAATATAGTCAATATTTTGAATAAGTATTTATTAGTTTACTTGGCATAGGCTATCCACTTCTGCAAAGTATCTTGCTACTTGCAATATATATTGTATTCCTGATCGCGATTTATCTTAGCAATATTCTGTGACTGTATTTCAGCTGAATGGCATTTTTGATGTAAGTGCCGTTCGCAGACCTGTCTTTTTGATAATATAATATACACCCAAATAAAGTCTATAATTCTAAATGAAAAACAAGTTTATTTTTGGCAGCCTCCTTAAAAGTATGTCATGCAAAGTACAAGTTTTATGCACATTTTAAATATAAAGTGAAATGCATATTGAGTTTGCATTTTCCTTAATCTTCGCTAATATACCAGTTAATTCTGTTCAAATGTAAAAGATCATAGCTATATCTTTTAAGTCATATATCTTTCCTGTTATCTTTTTCAAACAGCTACTAGATTTAACATACAATGAAATTCACAAAGTCTGCTACTGCTGAACTCAGCAAAACGCAAAAATAAATGTAAGATACACTTTCTTAGTGTGTGCTCTGAACAAGTAATTTGACTAGGTGGGAGGCATACTTGTGATCTTATATTTTTTCTCTCTCTGAATTCTTCAACCATTAAGACCACACTGAGATTCTAGTGTTAGTAAAACAAAACATCTTAAAATGGTGTCATTTAAGCGCTTCTGTTTCCAACAGTAGATAAGATAACACTTTTTGCACCTTGGTTCCCATCAAGACTGAATCCCATTAAATCAAGTCATGTCCATTAGAACAGGTATGTTGGTTCAATGTTAAATGCCCATTTTCTACTGAAAATAAACAGACTAGCAGTTCATTGTGTGTAGCAGTTAATCATAGTACCAGATTGTGATGCATTATGCCCTAAATTAACACACACACACACACACACACACACACACACACACACACACACACACACACACACACACACACACACACACACACACACACACACACACACACACACACACACACACACACACACACACACACACACACACACACACACACACACACACACACACACACACACTATCTCTCTCTCCCTCATGTGCACCATGTCTGAATAAATTAAGCTAGATGTGACACTCAGAGCATTCCATCTTGATCACGAGGCACTAACAGAAGCAGATTGATGACTGATGTTTTTGTTGCAGAACAAAGTACTTGCAGGAATAAAGACACTACTGTTTTCTTAGAAACAGCTTGCATTACTGTAAATAACACCAAGCTGTACCAGACCTCTTACCCACATCTGATTTACCTGTAGTTTTCTTCTTATAATCTTTTGAGCATGCTCTGATCTAAACTCTGTTAGAGATCACATAGTATAAATGAGTACTTCCAGAAAAATAAATAAAAGATAAGTACATGAACAATGATGTGTCCTGTAATTGGCTTAAGACTACATTAGTGACATGACTTTAGGCAACATAGCTAAGTAGATGTAACATGCTTTTTTTAAATATGTCATCTGCCTTTTTTGTACATCCTATTTTCCATCATCAGACCATTTGCTTCAAGAACGTATTCTGTCAGATACTTGCGGAGAAGGTAGGGGAGGTTTCTAGAAAAGTGTACAACATGTCTCTATGGGCCAGCTATGAATATGTCACTCACTGGATGAATTAAAGCACACTTGCACAAAAAATAGTATTAAGAATGGTATCCACATTCATAGATATTACATAACATTTAGAGTATAAAAAGCTGGGATAACGCCTGGTATTCAGCATGGCAAGAGCTATTGTGGGAAGGAAGAATAAGTGGCAAAACACAAAATACAACGGGGACTAACACAGATTAACTATCGCAGATTTTACTGATGTCACTCTAGTCATGACATAATAATGAAGGATGTTGCAGCTTCAACAAATAGTGTGAAATAAGGGTGAAACAGTAAGTAATAAAGTCACTGGGAATGTAAATGTTCTGGAAGGGATAACTATAGGTGTGATACAGGTTTGCTAAAGCATTACAGAGCAACATAAAATGTCTTGTTGAATGACTGATAATCACTGCCTAGCACTCATATTCTTATCATAAAATAAGTAATGGAAAACACTGACATCAAATGTAGCATATTTATTACAGTTAGAGATAAATCAATCAATATGGAGAGAAAAATAATAGCACTGCTACCACTTTTTATCCCTTGACTCACTGCACATGTAAATGAGCTACTTTCTGATTAAAATATGGATTTAGAGAGTCAGTCACTATGGCATTTTTAGTTACATTTCCAGCCGACATGTATTTGCTTATTCATTGCTTACTCCATTACAATCATATATAATCTTTCAACTAAAGTTTGCTTTTCCACACTTGTACAGTAAATGCCAACCTCATTTCCATCCCATTTGATAACACTGGTGAAAAATGCTGTTACAGAGAACTTTATCATTCATGACATTTTCCTCTGGTAAGGCTTATAGAAATACCACAGGACATGGATTTTAAAATATTTTATTGGTTTGTAATGACTGCAGGTAGTTGTTCTTGCAGAACCACCTTAACTTCTGTTTTAACAATATTTTAGAACGCTAAACTACAGTGGTACTTTATTAATTCTTGTCATAAAAATAGATCTAGAAAACATTGGTTATATGATACCTTCTCATTTCAGTCCTATATATATCTATCTATATAGATCGATAGATAGAAAGATAGATAGATAGATGTGCATACATATATATATATATATATCTGAGGCAGGGTAAAGCCTGCTCTGGTCCAGGATCAAATGGATTATTGGGATGCTGGTGCCCTGAAGTGAAATGCAAAACCCATGAGCCTTTGTGCACAGCACAACTAATAAAATATAGAATAACCGGATTCAAGTAAGTGCTCAATTGATGTGGGTGACGTTGTCCAAAACAAGGCTGTGCCTTGGTTAAAGTCCTGCATTCTTCAGAAACTGAAAATACTCTGTATTTTTTGCCTGGAAAGTCTATACAGTGGAAGAAATATGTGGGTGACAAATTTTTGCTTTCTGACAAAAGGGAGAGCACAGACAGGGTAGAACTACACGCTATGCTTATGTAGAGAGAATGAACCCAGACTGAAAGTCTGCAGTAACCACTCATTGCTATAATGAAAGACCTCATGAGTACTGTTGACTTTCTGTTCCCATTACTGAGTGACATTAACTGCTCCATTTATGTTCACATTCAGAGTTAACTAAAGCAGATATGTTTATGTTTCAAGACTCTTTCCACACCCATTGTGTGTTGTTTCCTACAGGACTAAGTGGATGATGTCCATGCCCTTCCCACCCCCTGACACAGTCCAACCATTTTGGATTTTGACCTATGTTTGATAGAGCAGAACACTCTCTAAATGTAATTGCATTTCATACATCAAACAAATTCATTTTGCCTTACTTTTTTATTAAGGGATCACATTTGTCAGCCTTTACTGGGGGCAAAGAGGGCAGCCACCTTGGGCCCAAGCTTGCAAAGTGGTGCAAAACTCATTAATTTATTATTTATTTATTTATTAATGTAGCATTACCTAAATATAAAATCAGACTTACTTTTCTATGCAAGTACAGCTTTTCAGCAACTGCTGGTGGCTGTCTTTTCCCACCCTCTTTGAATACAATAGAATTAAAGAAAAGCACATGACCATCAACTTAACAAAGGGCCTGCATCCCAGAATCCTTCCCAAAATTGCTGCTTGACTTCTTAGGGGGTAAGGTGGTGCTGGCCTGGCAGTTCTGTCAGTAACTGCTTGCAATTCTTAATTTTGTACAAAGTTTAAGCATTAACGTGTGGGGTATGGAGAACTTTGAAGACAGCTGTAAGGTAAATAAGTTAAGTGGAATCTTTGCCCCCTTGCTATTGTCTATCTCTTCAAACATTTTATTACCTTTTTTGTCCTGAATTTGTGTGGGTAGGTGAGCATCAGATGGAAGCATAATCCAGGTGCCAAACAAACTAGTTATTGTTCTAAGTCAAAGATAGATTTCTCAGTATTGATTTAGCTTGTTTTACTGACCTTCAAACAATTCCCAGCTTGAATTATGCTAAGTACTTTTCTTTTGAAGTCTACTGTTGATCAACGGTACCACCCCCTGTAACCATGGCACCAAAGATTAGCCATTCATTGTAGCTTCTCATTCCCTAAAAACTTAGAATTCCATCAGTTGCTCCTAGCATATTAATTTAGCCTTCCACCGGTTGAGCTAAGGTTGCAAATCAGGCTTGACCCCTTTAAAGACAATGGCTCCCCAAAATCTTGTGCTTCCCAATGGAATCTTCCATTACATTGATCTGCTGGTAAAAAGGATGGCCCCTCCAAATACATCAAATCCAAATGCCAGCCATCCACAGTACCTTCAGCTTGGTTTAGTGACTACCAGTCCAGGCACCACCCAGGCAAGAAACTCCATCCTGTTCCATGTCATTGTTAAGTGTGCTTACTGTCCCATTAATAGTCTTTCTGGCAATAGCCCCAAGGATGCTGAGACTGAGGGGGGTTCTTGCGGCCTTTATGCCCCCCATGCCACTATTGATGAAATGTGGCATAAAATCGTAACCCACTCACTCAGTTTGCTCTACACAACTGTTTTGTTTGGTCTTTTTTTTTTTTTTTGGCACCCAAGCTACAATCAATACCACAAATTCCTGGAAAGTAAGGCTAAGCTTTAGGTTGAAAATATCCAATATCCATCCCTAATTTGAAAGGTATGCCCCATCTGAATAAAATGAGACTACGTTCTTATCTTCCAGGTCTGGATGTTGAAGCAACATGAATCCTCCATCATTGCTTGCTTCACCATTCTCACATTTATCAGTCTTCTGGCCCTTCCTGTGGCTCCCATCTTATCCCATATATCCATACCAACCTGGGAGGAGTCACAAACCAAATTACTGTGGTTCCTTGTAATTCCTTTTCTTCACATTGCGCAGTGATATATACAAACATTGTTTTGAGAATAAGCCAAAACCATTTCCCATTTGCAATAATAAAATTCCTAGTTACACTATGTTCTTCACCATCTAATTCAGAGTGGATCCCAAATGTTGCCACCTCGTGCCACCCCACGTTTCCAGTAACTGCTGTTCTCCTAGATTCTACATAAGAATATGCCCTCCATTCTGCCACATACAATGAAAAATCACTAAATAGCCAAATTGCATCAGGACCTGCAAAAGTGGATAACCTATGTAAATGACATTAGCTCTGGTGACCATCTCCTTTTCCTGTCCTTCTGCTCTGCCTTCCTTTTTTCATTTTCTCATTATTTGCCCACTCGCTTGAGGATTCGAGCTCTTTGTTATCTTTCTGTAACACCACCTCCTGTCCTTTACCCAACTAATCTACCTTAGATTAGCTCAGTCATTTGATAACTATGTCCTTGGTGATTTCTTTACCCACCATCTAAGTGCTTGAACTATCCCAACTCTTTGGCTTCCTAAGATCTCACTGATTTTGAATGACCTGTGATACAGTCATGTGATTAATATGACCTGAACTGCACAGAATTGATATGTGGGGCTGACCCTGTGCTTTCCTTCCATAAATATAGAAGTAATTCACTGCCCACTGGATATCTTTGATCCATTTGTGGGGCAGTAAGCCTAGCCTATTAGCCAGTGCTTTGTATAGTTTCTGCAGCCCTGTGCCTAGCATAACAAACTTAATGCTACTAGCTGCAATCTTATGGTTCTAACAGGATCCCTGATTTACCATCTACCCATGACATACCTCATTGGAATTTGCAAGGAATTGATTTGCTCCTCAGAACACAGCCCTTAGTAGGAATGACTTGCAAGCTACACTGTGTGCTTTGCTAGTACTACTGGCCTGCTAATTCCTTAATCCATTGGTCTGCCTAATATGACAAATCAACCATACCTTTGACATTTCTGTTAGTTGGCACTCTGCTTATGCAGCCACTATCCGGATCCTTTAAAACTGCAGTCACACGATGAGTTATCAGCAATGACATTGGTACTTCCTGGGCAATAGTTGAAAGAAAAGGACATGTTAATGTTCAGACTTTGTAGCTCCATGCTTTCTTAGATGACGCCTAAATGCTAACTGATCTTAGTGACCTGGTTTTCAGTACATAGGGTACTGCCTGGCTATTAGTGCAGATTATTACACTGCTACTATGTACCTTTAGTGCCCAGACCAGTGATGATACCCATATAGGCATCAGCCCCAAGAATGTTAATATCCTTGTGTATTCCTGACTATATATACCCACATTTCCAACCATAGTTCCATCAATCATTTTCCCCTAGGTAACCTTTAGTGTCTATTGCATCTGTGGCATCTGTGTATATTGCTAAGTCTGGACTGTCAAGCTAACTCCAGTAACTTTCAATATATGTGATTTCTAGCCTCAGAAATATATTAGTTTAATATGGAAAGGCTTTATGGAAACCATTTTTTTGCTGGCAATTGCATTAATTAATGTTGTACATATGTTATTTATGTTATTCCACCTTTTATAAATAGTAGACATGTATTTGATGACCATTAATGGTGATGTGATATAATTAAGCAAATGCTAATCCCTTAAAATAACATAAATTATATTGCAAACATGTTTCTACTTTCTGTTAATATTTTCAATATTTAGGAATTTAGTTTGATACTGATTAGTATCGCTTTAACATAACAATTAATGACAAATATGAGAAAGTAGGTATTAAATAATAAGAGGTAATGTGATTTTTCATGTTATAAAGATTGCTTTTGGTAAAATAATATTTTTATAATTTTATACTTTTATGATTAGTGTTTGTTTACCATTGCTACGGTTCACATTCAAAGTTGATTTTTTTATTTCAACTATGTTTCTCTGAACAAAGATATATAAATCAACATTTAAAAACAATGATTCAGTTATTATTAAGAAATACTTAGCAGTGTTAAGTATCTTTGCAGTACCATGTTAAGAACTGAATGTATTTCAGAACATTTTGATTTTGTTATTTTGTTTTTGAAAGGAAGTGAGTAATGCAAATCCTTTTTTTTTGCAAGGTGGAAGCTGCTATTTGCTGACTTATACAGGCTGTTTGTAGGCAAGTTTATAATTTGAAGATTACTTAGCATTTAATGTATTTGGGTGATTTCTGACACTCAGACCAGGCAAAAATAATGTTCTTTCTTTGGAGAAAATAAAAGGATTAGATGGGGGGATGATCTAATTCATGATATGCTGATTATTATGAATGTGAACAGTACATCTGAAGTGTGATCATTGGCTGAGTATAATATGCATAGGTGTCTCCATAGTGATGACTGCCTATATATTCTGAATCTGGAAGGTATTTGCTCCTATTTATAGTTCATAATACATAATTCATGAGCTCCTATACATGGTGATTAAGGAACATTTTGGGATAGTTAGTAAAGGAGAATGTTAAAAAGAGCAGGAAAGTATATATTTAGGAGTGAAGGGGAGATTGTAAAGTGACCTCACAGTACAAGTTGGCTAACTGGCACAGAAACCTACGAGAGATTAGATTGCCTGTGCACCAATGGATGGAATATTGAAAGACTCAATGGATGCACTGTGCAATTAGATAAAGTCAAGGTAATGTGATGGAATTATTTTAAAATAAACCTTCCAGTCAGATACAACTTTTTTCTAGAAACTAACATATTTGACTGTAATTGTTAAAAGAAATCATTTGAAAGATAAAGAATTAGTCGTGATTTGTAAACATATATATTTCGACCAAACTGGTACAAGGTTCCACAAAAGGTACATGGCTCAACAGTTTGCCTCAGCCATAAAAAAGATCTGGCACTCAAGTCATATTTCAGCAAATAGTTCCATTTAAAGGGAAAGGTAATCCACAGGAATAAATACAATGAAATGAGTTGCAACTTTTTCCTCACCAGCAAACTGGTTTCTTGATTCACGTCTTCAATACGATCTAATTAGATAGTGAGACAAAGTATTTTTATATTAAGGAGTACAACAATGTGATTGATGATATTTAAAACTATAGGAACAAATAATATAAGCAAACACAGAAGTCATACATCTGTTTTAAATCAAATATTCCATTAAATAAAAATATACATTTTTATTCTTTTAAACCATGGTTTGTAGTTTTTACTAATTGGTTTGCCTGTCAGACCTTTTTACTCTTTAGTTTGGTTGTTAGTTGGGATATTTTGTCAGACATCTTAATGGTTATGAGCATCAACTGAGTTTAAAGACCCTGTATTTCTGAATTATAGACAAACTAACCACTTAAGTTGTTCTGATAAGGTCATAAGAAGACTGAAACATGCATGTCCACAGCTAATGGGATTTGGCTTTATTGGTCTGAATTTGTCCATAAAGACAAAAAATAGTAAAAAGTTATGGACATTCAGAAGCCATATGGATTGAAAACACTTAATGCCCTTAAATGGTCATCTGCTTACATCCCATGGGCCTCTAATACAGGAAGTTTAAGGTATCACACAGTGAAAACTCTAGCTTGGCTAGGTTTTTCTTGTAGTTTTTACTTATTTTAAACCATATTGAATAATTATCAAATGGACAGCACCATCTAGTGTACAATTAGGTAATAGCATATAGAAAACAAGCTACAGATGTTTGTTCAGTCCTGGTTTGAACATTGCCCCAACTGTAATAATTCACACTTTTTTTAAAATTTGTCATTTTTCCGATTTACTGACAACAGACCAGGAGAGATCTTATCAATACACAGAGAGGTAAAAGATACTGGGGGATTTTCTAGTCTATGCTCCCTCCTGAATCTAATGTCACTCAAATGAACAGCAATATGCTTTTTCCAGTACCTTGATTTTTGACCACTATAAAATGCACTGCAATGACACACAGCCTTGTAAATTAACCATTTTAAGTTTCAAGTGATCTGTTGATTTATAGTGTATGTTTTGCAAGTGTTCACATAGATAAAATGTTTAGTATTACAAATTATTTTGCAGAAGGTATGTTGACCACAAATTGTGCATCCAAGGGGTGGATTACCCAATATTATTTAACATTCAGTTGTTATTTTTTAATTTTTTAAACCAGATGAATTTCTGCCAAAGTTTCTTTCTTTTCTAAAACCAAAACTGCATTTGTCCTCTATAATAGTAACAAAACTGTGCGCTTTAAACAAATTCTTAAACTTACTGATAATTTGTCTACTCTTGAAGGCATTCTCACTGTGTATAGTAACAACTCTGTTTATCACCTCATGAAGTCAGACAATGACTATTCTTGTATTTCAAAAGGTCCCCTCCCCATCAGATATTAGGGTTGCTGTATGAGACCTTTGTACAGTATTGATTTTTTAGTCCCTGGCTTTAATCTTGTGTCCAGCAAAGCTAACTTCCTTTTAAAATCACCCACCTGGCTGCAGACACAGTGATTATGGAATGTTTCCCACCACTTGCTTGGGTTGACATTTAGATAACTGGAGTAAAGTATGTCTAATAAAAGGTTTCCCATGCAATGTTGTTGATATGGAGTTGTCAATTAATTTAATGATGGATACATCAAAAAAGTCAACTGTAAATCATTCAGACTTTAGAACAAACTTTAAACCATAAGCATGTAAAGTTAGTCGAAAAAAGCTTTCAGTATATCAACATTTTCATCCTATATTAGTAAACAATCATCCAGATATCCCTGCCACAAAAACTATGTGGTGGAGATACCTTTTCCTTTCATTGTATATAATTTTATTTTCCACACATCCCATGAAGAGGTCAGCATATATGTGTGCAAAAGTAGTCCCCATAGCAGTACCTTTCAATTACATATAGTATTTATTTTTGTAATAAAAACATGGTGTCTAAGAACGATATTCACCATCTCCAAGCGCATACCTCCCAAATGTCCAGAGTTTAACAAAATATCCAGATTTTTCTTTCATATTTTTGGTCTGTTTCTCATCAAACTTGTGATTTCCTGACAAATCACACAGGACTGATGTAATTAAGTAATGACATGTATTTGAGTTTGAGACTTCTTATACTTCAGAAAAGTTTTGCTAACACAAATCCTATTATTCTAGCAACTTTTTAAGTCCTTATTTTTGGGCCTTTGTCCCTCTGTTATTTTAAGTGTTGTCTAGATATCTTGTGTTAAAGGATTGAGAGGTATATCCAAGAGAAAAACATTCAGTTTTACCATATATGTGCCAGACTCATATAACCAAAACTTTAGAGCTTGCAATCCAAATTCATTGAGTTTACATGTCCAGTCTGCATAAATAGCAGCTGCTTGGGAGGTTTAAGTCATTCATTAGCCTAAGGAACTGAGTGGTCTCTTTTAGGCATGATCCAATGAGTCTCAGAAAAGCTTTTAGTTTAACTCTAAATAATTACATAAATTTTCCATGCTGGACCCATTGTTAGACACTGTTAATCTTCCTGGATGTTTATTTATTATCTTATGAAGATTCAGCAGGATATAAAGCCACTGAAATATATGTGCTTTTACTATCATTCGTCTAGCACTAATGATGCATCTTTTACAGCCTCTAGTAAAAAAAGAATCAATAAGCTATTTACCATTGTTGGGTCTAAATTAAGCTGCATATAACAGGTGAAATTCATTATCTGGAATAAAACCTCATCGTTGTATTCTACAGTGTCCGGTACATCCACTGCTTCCCCTTTATCTACTTTAGTAGCCACATTATACAATGCTTATATGAAATACTTGTATGGAATTATTGTAATGCTTAAAATGATAAAAACATCTTACAAGTATTTCAAATAATCATTCTATATTAGTGCTTAGTTTATTATGTCTAGGGTTTGACTGTAAATTTATTGCAGAGGTTTAAGTGCTATGGTACTTATGCCTTTAAGAATTTAAATTATTTTTAATTAGGCAATTAGGTATGACATGAAGGATTTTAAAATGATTGTTTTTTTTTGTAGTTATATCAAGTTATATCAAGTAGTGTGCTCTTGGTGCAAAGTACTTAGCATTGTAAACATATCATTTACATTGCTGTTCTCCCACATCTGGCTAAAAAAGGTTGGACTATCGCCTCCTTTGGAGTTACTATGTTCTAAGACATTGTCTTACAGTTGAAGCAAAGTTAGCCTAGGGAGCCCAAGAATTCAAGACTCTGCAGCAGTCAGTGGTCTCAGTGGCACAGGGGGAAGGAACTCTGTTTACAAAGCATCAAATGATAGAAGAACTGATTAAGTTTAATGATAAATGCTTTCAGGCACTGAGCCCTTCATCAGATCATAAAAACAAGTTGAAAAACATGTGCTTAAATACCATCAGTCAATCCATCAGTCAGTCCATAAAAAAAATCAAAATAAAACGTCAATAAAATAATTAAAACAAATGCAAAAATCAATATGACAACCTCCTAGCTGTCAAAACTGGTTTTAAAGGGATCGCATTGTTAAGGCCATAGTCCCTATCTGCCTGTAACTTAACGATCCATCTGGTTTCAGCAACCTTTGTCACATTCCTAAAGTCACCACCTCTCAGACTTTCATCAATTAATTGTGAAACTAGAAATCTGAAAGAATGTTCAGGAAAAGCAGCAACATGCTTAGCTAGAGCATTATTAGCATTAGTATTTGCATTTCATATATCTCAAAGATGCTCTAAAACACATTTTTTGAAGAGCGGTTGGTCTTGCCAACATAAAATGGGCATAACATCTAGGCAAATACTTCCCTATGGTCTTTGGATGAATAAAAAAATTGTCCGAAGAAGTCACACTGCAAAGACTATACATGTGTCAAGGAAAAGTTTAAATCCTATTAGAACTCAGTCTCACTGCATGTCTGGGGCAATAACAAAGATGCCTTTTTAAAGAAAGTCCATTCTTAAAACAAAAACTGGGCTGATCTCCTACAACCCTTCCAATATTATCATCAGTCTTTAAAATCGACCAATTCCTCTTAATAGCCTGACAAACAAGAGTATTGTCACTAGGATATATTAGAGTGATCTTAGGTCGAGAATCAGTTTGTATTTTCTTTTGTTTCAACTCTGTTTACAACCCCAGTGGCCTGAATTGGAGCCATGTACTGAGGGGAACCATCTAGACAAGAATAAGAGTGAGTGGCCAAAGCTGATCCACCACTCCTGCGAGGAAGTGGTGGCTTGCCTCTATCACTTAAAATGCATCTGTATCAACAACAAAAAAGTTTGCATCTAGAAGACTGAGACTTATACCTGACCTGCATTTGCTGCGAGTTAAAAGCAACAATCCAAAAAAAAATTGTATACTGAGATGCAGACTGTTAAATCTGGGTTTCATCCGGGTACTCCGGTTTCCTCCCACATTCCAAAGACGTGCATCTGGAGCATTTCTCCTGGGCCTCCGCTGAAAACAGGCTCTGTGGAACCTAGTCGGACTTTCCCGGTCAACAAATGTTAAATAAATAAAAAAATAAATAAATAAATAGAAAAAAACATACAAAACTGAGAAATATTGAACCTGGCAATGAAGTCTACGTAAGGAGCTATTGTAGTCAAAAAAGGATCCTTGACATAAATTTGAATTGTTCAGTCGAGGACCCATGTTTTATACTGTGATTATTGGTCACGATCACCTCTAAGGAGGTGTGTCAATCAAATCAGAAGAAGTTTCACAAACACTAGAACAGTCTATGAATGAGGGAAAGAGAAGGAACATTCCTTGAGTAACACAGATGTTCCTTATGTGTGCAGGTAAAGACATCTTGTATACCTGTGGAAGTTGTAGTTAAGATGCCCATCCCTGTATCCTGTGGTGACTGTAGCCAGTGAAAAATCCTTACCTACAACTAATGACAGAAGACATGCCCTTTATTTAGTTATCTTTTGTTAACTGGGTTAGTCCAACTAAACCATTGGCCTCGTCTCAGGGGAAAACCTGAAGCAGTATTCATACTGAGTAGAAGAAATTTGGCTTGAGACTGGGGAACTCACCTTATTCTTTTCAATAAGTGACAGGGGGCCTTTTACATCCACCTGAGCTTCCACCAACTCAGGCAGATGGGCCGTTGTTTTAACAACTTATCTGAAGGATGGCGTAGTCTGCAGTCCAGAATCCCTAATGCTGTACTGTAGTGTCAGTTTTGCTTGTTGCATTCCCTACAAAATGAAAAATATGATATTTGGACCCTTGCAGAAGCTTAAAAACACTCCTAATAATCTCAAAATCAGAGATGTCAATAGTACCCCAATAGAAACAACCACATCCTTTAAATACCTAAATTTAAATCTGCTCCAGTCACTTAACTTCCATAACCACATTGAAAATACCTGGAAAAAGATACATTCTCTTTTATTTTGGTCCTGGAAAATATCTCACTTTCTCTCCAGACCAAGTAGAGATGCAATAGACAAAGGAGTCCTCCTAACTCATCTCAAATACAGGCTCCCCATCATAGCCACAGCCTCTAAAAAATCAACCACCCTACAGTCCACTGATGACAAAATCTACTGATTAATTTCCACTCCTTTCATTTCAGGAACACCACAATCTCCAAAGTCAGATGGCTCCAATCACCTACAGAGCCGAGCTATTCCTAGGGTCTCTTCTTTTCAAATTACTTCAGTCAAATGCCTTCCTGCCTCTTGCTACCAAACCCCATAATAAAAACACCCCCACAACCTCCACAACTTCTCCCTATTGACCAACTCACTCCAGACCCTCCCCCAAACAAAACTGCACTGTACAAATCAGTCTTTCTCCATTTTTGCACCCAAATAGCAACCCCCCCTCACCTAAAATAAATATCCTCTTTCACCACTTTCAAAGAACAGCTCAAACTACACTTCTATCAAAAATCTGACTGCAAGTGCTTTTCCACTGGACGCATTAACTAACTCCTACCTTACCTACATCACTTCGACTTTCACCCTCTGTTCTCACCAGCTTCTTACCTCCCATATTTGCCAATAAAATTAATCAACATTTCCTTTTCTCCTCTGGTAATAATATTTACTCATTGTTTCAATTGTCTGATGGACTTTGTGACACTTGTGATTACTCTGTGTTTTTGAATTAGTTTTCTCTCTCTCTCTTTGTGAATTTCTTCATAGGTTCATAGGTAGGTACTAGGCTATCTGCCTGAAGGCATTTATAAGCCTAGCCGGAATGTGTTGGCTTTCACTGCCCCCTAAGATTAGTTCCCTGTGCCTCTGTCCAGCAGAGCCATTGAAGTGATCCCTGGGGTAAACTTTCTGTTTCCCATCCACTCATCAAGGTTTCTCTTGAAGAAGGTTAGTGAGGAGCCCTGCCTAATGTAGATTGGAATCTTGTTTCAGAGCATGGGAAGTCTCTGGGACAGGGATCTATCCCTAAAGCACGTCCTATTTGTTGTTGTGGTGAGGTTTAGATCACTGGAGTGTGTGGCTTGAGGGGATATGGTTTTCTTTAGGTGGAGCATGTTCATCAATTCTGGGTTGTACATTGCATTGTATGTCAGGCAGAGATCACCTCTGAGTAGACGGTATGCAACCGAGTACAGCTGGAGTTTCTTCAGTCGAGCTGCATAGGGCATCTGCTTGAGGCCAGTGATCCTCTTGGTGAGGTACTTCTATGGTCTTTCCAGTTGTTGCAGGTGTCTTGTAAGGTACATCCCAAATGGGGCATTGTACTCTATGATGAGTCTGATGAGTGATGCATAGAGGGGCCCAATGACCTCTTTCGATCTGAATGCAAACCCTTTTGTGATTAGGTGGGCCACATAGAAGGATTTTCTAATGACTTTGGCAATGTGATTATCAAAGGAGAGGTTACTATCTACTTGGGTCCCCAGATCCCTTATTACATCTTCTGTATTTAGGGGGCTACCACCTATGTGGTAGTTTGTGGGTACTTTGTTTTTTCCAAAGGGGATGACTATGCACTTTTTAGCATTTAGCTTGAGGCCATGGTTTTGACACTAGGTATCTGTCTCAGTGAGACCCTTTTGGAGGATGTCTGTGTCAGCTGGAGAGTCAATTATAGCCCCTAGTTTGCAGTCGTCTGCAAACTTGGTCAGCCATAGTCCTCCTGTGCTTGCCTGTACCTCTGAGAAGTATATGCCAAACAAGAGGGGTCCTAGGACTGAGCCCTGGGGAATGCCACTTGTAACCGGTTTAGAGTCAGACCTCGCTCCCACAACTCTTACCATGTGGGCTCTGTCCGTGAGCCAGTTGGCAACCCATCTCGTGACGTAGGGGTTTATGTTCAGGCTGGTGAGCTTGTCTATAATACCTGAGTGGGGAATGGTGTTGAAGGCCTTTGCAAGGTCTAGGTAAGCTGTGTGGACCACGTTTCCCTCATCTATAGCCTTGGTAACTGTCTCAAAGAAGTCCACCAGGTTTAGGAGGCATGATCTGCCCTTAACAAAGCCGAACTGGGTAGGGTCCAGTGTTTGGAGGTTTCCAATGTCTCTGTTAATGAGATCCATGATGATGTGCTCCATAGCTTTGCAGACCAATCTAGTCAGGCTTATAGGACGATAGTTCCCGGGGCCCGTTGTGGGTCTACCTTTGTGGAGTGGAATAACCATTGCTGTGCGCCACTCTATGGGCACGTAGCCTGTGGAGAGGCTGAGTTTAAACAGCGTGTTTAGGTGAGGGGTTAGTTAATCTTTGAGCTGGTGTAGGATGCAGCCTGGGACACCATCCGGTCCCATTGATGCTGTGTTTTTGGCTTTGGAGAGGGCTTTTTTAACCTGAGTGTCTGTGATTTCAGGGGCACTACATTCTTCTGGTATAGTTATGGGCCCTTTTGGGGGTGAGAGGGGGGTGAAGTTTGCACTGAACCTGTCTGCCAGGATGTTGGCTATATCAGTCGGTTCAGTGTATTTTGTGCCATTCTGCATTAACTCCGAGTAGATCTGAGAATTGCCACTTAGAGTCTTGGCATAGCTAAAGAATGCCTTGTGGTTATCTTTGGAGTCCATGGCAATTTTTCTTTCGAAGCTAGTCTTGGATGATTTTATGAGAGAATGTAGTTTCTTGCTGATACAGATCAGGGATGTCTTCCCTTCTTGGGATTTTACTCTTTTCTGTACTAGTTTCCTCCTTCTGTTGTATAGCTTGTTTATGGCAGGGGTCCACCAGACTGGTTTCCTTTTCTTGGAGGAGTGAGTCTTGGTTTTGTTTGGGATAGCACAATCCATGCATTCTTGTAGGTGCCTGTAGAGTGCATTAGTAAAGGATTTTGCAGCTTGGACAGCGTTATCCTTTAGCATGGAGCATGAGGGCTTTGAAACTTCCCACCTCGGTCTTAAGTAATGTGAAGTTTGCTTTTGAAAAGTTTTTCACGGTTGTTTCTTTGACCGGGGATGGTGGTGGAATGTGGATATCCAGAGTGATTAGTTTATGGTCAGATCTAATCAGTGAGGGGTTGACTTCTGGTGTGGAACACCAGTCGCCCATGTTGGTGATGACCAGGTCCAATATGTTGTCAGCTGTGGTGGGGGTGTTGACCAGTTGATCCAGGGCATTTGAGTTTATAAAATCTAGGAAATGTTGGGCAAGGAAGTTTGTACTTGAGTAGTTCTCCCAGTTAATGTTTGGGTAATTGAAATCACCCAATATCAGGGTGTTTGGTAGGACCTTTATGTTTCCCAGTGTTTCCAAGAATGCAGAGTGGGGGTCCTGGGACATGGTGGATGATCTGTAGCAGGCTATAATTTGAATAGCAGTTTAGCCCATTGTTAGTTGCACGTGGATGATCTCTGAAGCATCGTGTTGTGCCACTAACCTGGAGGTGTGGGTATCCTTGATGAATATGGATACTCCCCTGCCTTTTGTATTTTGGTCCAGGTTTTGTGGCTGAAATGTATGGTATGAGTTGTAGCCTGGTAGTGCTGGGGTGCTCTCTGGAGCCTTAAACCAGGTTTCTGTTACTGCACATATATTGATTTTCTCCATACTGAGGAGTGCCTCGAGTGCGTGTATTTTGAGGTTTAGACTTCTGGCATTGAGTAGAATTGCCCTCAGTTTTTTGTTACTTGTGCTATTTACGGTGGTGGGTTTGTCTTTTGTGCCTTGCCTAAAAAAGGCACTATGGGGGTGGCAAGAGCCCTGGCCAGTATTCGAAGGCCTTAGGGTGACAGGTGCAAGCCGTCTCTAGAGAAGCAGCGTGGCTTGTCGAGCATGTCATCCCAGGCGGACAAACACTGGATCCCCTTTGAATGACACCAGAAGCTTAGCCAATTGTTGAAATTGATATTTTTTTTTCTATACAGTGGTATCATTCTTGGTGAGGGCTGGATGCTACTCGGAGTCAGGGTCTTACCGGCCTGGGCTACGTGATCAGAGAGCTCCTCCATGTCTCTTTTCATGTAGTCCAGGGAGGTATGGCTCAGGTCATTCACACCAACATGGACAATGACAGAGTCATATTTGTACTTGTTCTGGAGTGACCTGAGTGCTTGTGTTATGTAGCGGATCCTGGCACCCGACAGGCAGCTAACAATAACCTTCTCCTTGTTCAGCCTAGTGAGTGGGACGTCAGTGTGTCTGACTATAGAGTCACCTATTACTAGTGTGTTGGGTATGTTATTTTGCCTTAAGGGCTGTGATTGTGTGGCACACTGGTTTTGTGAAGTATGTGTTTCATGGTTTGTGTTGGGGGTGGAGATTGCTTGGATGTGTGCTTTGGAGGTCTCTTTTGCTTTTGCAGATTTTTATTTAGAGCCTCCGAGTATGTTTTCATATATTTATGTGTGTTTTTTGCTGGTGCTGGTTTCATAGGTCTATGTGAGACTGGTGGTGTGATGCAAGTAATTCCCTTCTCCTCTTGACTGCCTGGTCCAGTCTTGGGTTGAGAGAGCTTAGCCTCCAGTTTGGCTGTGTAATTGCATCTCTCGCATATATTAGTGTTTGGTGGATTGTGCCTGCAAATGGTCTGTTGTGATCAGTGTACCAGCCTACTAACCAAACTTAAATAAATATGTTGCAATCCTTGACAGGTGTTCTACATATGCAAAGTACCTACCTACTCCGCTAAAAATCTTGGAAATGATAAACTAACATCTGAATGGTTATGACTGTTGTAGGCATGTATAAAGTTTAAAGTTTTCAAAATGCATTTTCTTAAATCAAATATTTGCTTGTGCTACAAACCACAGTTTATGTAAGACTTCAAACCATCCATTCATAACCCCTTTTTCCCATTTTTGCACATGGGGTCACAGTCTCACTTCAGCTATGACAATCATCTAGAGCCAAGGTTTACAACACTGGGTGGCAAGCCCAGCTGCAGTAGTTCTTCTACACCACACACTTGCATGCACACTCACACCTATGGCCAATTTAGAGTGTCCATGGCAACTACTGCATATCTTTGGAATGTGGGAGGAAACTGTAGCACCCAAATGAGGCCTACAAAAACACGGGGAGGATATGCAGGCTATGCACAGGAGGCACCCCAGCCAAGAGTCAAACAGAGAACCTCTTGCTGTAAGGTGACAACACTATCTGCTGAGGACTTCTTATCATAAAAAGGGGTTGGCTGTAGTATCTTCAGTATTAAATGGTTAGCATTGCTGATGCCTATTGTTAAAAGCAAACATTATTCTGTGAGATGCATTTTAATTAGCTTTCAGTCGAACTTGCTTCCGAACTCCTTTGTTAGTTAAATCTGCTATATATTTTAAATGTCATCTAAAAATTTTTCAACTACTAAACCATGGACACTGAATTTTTCTCAACTACTCTTATCTTGAAGTTTGGATTTACTCTTCAAGTTACTAAAACATTTAAGGTGCTTGCACTTTGCATTCAATGTGAAATTAATCTAGGTATATATTGCAGCATTAAAATATCATCAGCTGCAGTCTGTTGCTCTTAACAGGGAAAGTACCCTTTATGTAACAACAGTTTTGTAGGCTGCCTATGGTGAAAATTATTCAAAAGCATATTGTTGTCATATTTTATAAACTGTTAGCATTTTTTTATTTTGTCTTGGTTATTTTTTTTTTATTTTGTTTTTGTTGGGTTTTTTTTCAGATAAATTTACTTGACTGTGTAAGGTAAAGGATTTATATCAAATATCTCAAAATATGTCCTTTATTTTTCAGCACAAATTGAAGTGATACCATGCAAAATATGTGGAGATAAGTCCTCAGGAATCCATTATGGAGTCATCACATGTGAAGGCTGCAAGGTATTTATAGCTGTTGTCATCTACATGTCTTATGTTTCAACATTGGCCACAGTAAGTTATTTCTTTCCAAAAAACTTAATCATTGCTGCTGTAGATAGCAGCTACTGACCTAGAACCTACACACAAGACTGCTCGAGTTATATTACCCTTAACATGTAGAATTAGTGTACTTTGGTATCAATCATCAGGGAAACTACAGTCAGTTGTTGTGTCTTTCGGCTTTTCCTGGTTAGGGATTGCCACAGCAGAACTCCGGTCTGCCAATGATTAGCAGTAGATTTTTACGTGCTGGCTTGCTGGGCCTAACGCACAACCTTCAACAAAGGAATGCCCATTCACGCATGTCGCCACACAGAAGACACTCTAACTGAGAATCGAACGGGCAACGTCTAACTGTGAGGTGACAACGCTACCACAGCACCACCACCAAACTAAATACTAAAGGGACCTTGTTAAGACTTATACATATCCATTGTCACCTGACATGGTCACCTGATATGATGCACCTGTGTTTTTTCTTCAGAAAGGAACAAACTGATGATGACTAAATCTAATGTTTTGGTTTGTATACTAATATTGCTTTCTGCCTACTTTCTCTTATTTTATGGCATTATTTTACTTCAAGATTTTTCTGAGTTTTATCAGTTCTCTGTTAAGGCATTGGGAAAACTTTGAGTTTAATTTTGTGAGGCCTAGGGGATGGTAATTACTTTGTGGACCTAATTAGTATCATGTTCCATGTAATAGCAAATATTTTCAGAATTTTTCTAGTGCAATCTGTTTCTCTAAAATTTTAATAACAAGCTTATTACAACACTTAACATTTTAGTGCCCCTTTGACAAAGATAAAACTAGGTTTTCAGTAATGTTAGTGTTTTTTTTTTTTTATGGATCTTTAGATTAGGTATGGAGGCATGTTACAGTGTTTTTTTAATAAAATGGATCTTTAGATTAGGTATGAAGGAGCGACATGATCTAAGTGTCAAACACTTGATGACAGCTGTCTCAGGCAGTGTAAGAACTGCATCAGCTCAGAAAAATGTGCTCTTTATTGACAGTACCGTGAGTACTTATGAGATGTAAGTATATCCAGAAAATGGAGAACAACTGCTCAACAATGGTCTCACCTCATGACTACACACATGCACGCGCGCACACACACACACACACACACACACACACACACACACACACACACAGATATACACACATGTACAGAATGCATACCTCTCACTGACCACAGTAAATCACAGATACACAAATAATAAAAATATTCGGGTTTAAAAATTCAAGCAAGCCATACTTAAAACCCAAACAACAGACATTGTGAACTAGCAACACTAGAAATATCCCAGACATTGATAGTGCCATTATGCTTAAAACATGTGATTATTATTATTTATTTATTTATTTATTTCCATTTGTTGATTGAGAGTAATCTGACTGAGCTAAAAGCCCATTTTCAGTGGTGGCCTGGGGAGAAATGCTTCACAGTTGTACAAAAGAGTAACAAAAAATTGAAAGGTGCATAGAATTTTTGAATACATAGACAAAACTATGCAAAATACATATATACATCAACAGAAAACATAAGGAATAAGGTTACAAATGCCATACAGCAGTATATGGCAACAGTTACATATAATGTATGAAGCACAGTAGTTAAAGGAGGTAGAGGAAAGGATAGAGAAACTAGAATGGACAGGAGTTGGGGATAAGATGGATGAAGATGAAATTCAGGTACAAGGGCAGGTTCTTCTGGGGGTTAGGTAGGTTGTTTTAGATTACATTGAAGTGTTTTATGTTTATTCTCATGTCTATGGTCTGAGGCAATGGAATTCCACTGCTTGGCTATGTAAACAGAGCATAAAGAGTCACCAAAGTGGTTGTTTGATTTGACAACTTCTAGGAGGTTTAGGGTCTGATATCTTAAGTCTCTGCAAAGGGATTAGCTTAACAGACTTTGCAGGATGTTTGTGATGGGTTCATGCCTTCCTGGGATCAAACTTAAAGATATTTCAGTATCCTTGTCTCATGCTATGAGTAATTATAACAAGGTCATAGTTCATCTTAAACTAAAAAACTCTGAGTAGGTCCTCTGTCCTGGGTATGCAGTAAGATATGCCATCTCTTTAAATATCCTAACCAGTATTATAAAAAGACATCTCATTCATAGATTCCACCCATCACTTCTGTGGCAGATACATAACAAGATGAAGCATTGGTGTCAGAAGCAGATAATTCAGTGACTATCAGACTAGAGTAAGATGTGATACTGGCTGGAATCCTTTGTACCCAATGCACACACACAGACACACAGAGACACACACACACACGCACACACACACACACACACACACACACACACACACACACACACGCACACAGAAACACACACACATGCAAACACATGCACACGCGTGTGTGTGTGTGTTTGTCTGTATGTCAAATGATATTAGCAATAAAACTCTGTGGAGCCAAATCTTAAGATTAATATCAGATTCATTGTACAAACTGAAGGGTAGTCACCTATAATAAAAATATCTCAGCAGTAGCTTACAGCACCACCTTCCAGAGTGATAAAGTTGTGAGAGATCTCAGCACTTTCATGGACAACTCCCAGTCTTTCAACCACCACATAGCAACAGTAGTTAGGAAACCCTGCTGTTTAACCCGCTTAATAAATAAAAGTAGCTCATCCAGGTCAAAAGAAGTATATAATTCCTCTATGCTCTGTCCTGATCAAGCCAGTAATAGAACGCAATGGCCCTTTTAGCATTTACCTTTCCAATTACATCACACAACCAGGAATACTTCAGAGGTCTCTAACTAAAAGGATCACTGAACAAAATCCCACAGCTATTAAGACAGGTTTGAGGCTCTTCTAGACTACAATACAGTGACTTTTGTCAATCATCTCTTACTGTTACCGACCCAACCCTCCCTTGTCACTTACACCACAGCAAAATGAATAGGTCTACAAACATTCAAACTAAAGACTTGAATTTCAGTCAAGAAATAAATAAAATATTCTGGCAGGACAGATTTATTACTCAGAAATTACCCCATCTCTAGAACAATCTTCCGTTGCCTATAAAACAAAATGGTACCCTCACTTCCTTTAAGACAAACCTTAATGAATGGATAAGCACCCACAAATTTATCCTTTGCCTAGCTTATTTTGCCTTCCTGGAGGCAGGAGATGCCCTGTGAGGGTAGGAATTTGGCAAAATGACTATGGTTTGTGGACTGATTTTTCCTTGTAAACTCTATGACTCCGTAAATCTATGAATGATTGCACTGCACATACATATACTGGCTGCTGGATAGCAACTCTCTCCCTGTATGTCAACTGTAGTACTGCAGGCACTACAGAGTTGACACTGCCATGCCTGAAATACTGTAGCTAAGATACAACATGCTACATAATGTGTATCAGAAAATGCTTAAAAATAAGGCTTTTAGAGCCATATTTTGCTTTTAAATGAGCCTCCTGTATATTGTGTAAAACAACATGGAATTAAATTTTTTGAGCATGCATGAAGTCCACTGGCCATGAATCCCATACACAACACTTGTGTTCCAGAATGATCAACTTGTATGTCTTTGCTGCTTCAGGCACAGACAATGCCTGCAGTCCTGCAGCCAACCTGCAGGGGGAGTACTCAGCAATAGTGGACTTATGATGAACTCTGTGTGCACCACTACTGATGGTAATGTATAAATTAGCATGCAATGCCAACTTATACTTAAGATAAAGTTTAGTATAAGAAGGGGTACAGTTTTTTGAGAGTCAGGCACCCATTCATGCTGGAGGGATAGTTTCCTGTCCCAGAGACTTCCCAAACTCTGGAACAAACTACCTATCTGTATCAAACAAAGCTCCTCATTAGCACTCTTCAAGAAAAATCTTGATGATTGGATGGGAGATAGGAAATTCACCCCGGGGATCAGTTCTGTGACTCTGCTCGACAGGGGCACAGGAAAATAATTTTCTTGGGTGGAGAAAGCCAGGTTACCTTTTTGGCTAGGCTTTTATAGGCCCTAGGGCCAATAGCCTAGTACCTACCTATGAATCTATGAACCTATATTACATTTTCAGTAGTACATGTACCCGATGCTCTAAATATAAATGTTTCTTGACTAATAGGATGTTAAAAAAATAAATGTGCATTAATATCCTTACAATGAACACAATTATAACAAGGGACAGTGCCAGATTTTTTCTTCTTAGAACTAATATCAACCATCCCTATTTTCATATCCTTATTGCACAAATATCTTTTCTCTGAATCTGCATGGCCGATATGTTCCATCTAAACTAGGGTTACTATGCTCTTTGATGGATTGTGTTTTAAATTATAATGTGTTTATGTTTAATAATAAATTTTATCATCAGCGACTTGGTGTAGCCATGGGCAAATACATATGCTAATCTTGTATTAGCAAGATGGGAAAAGAAAATTATTTTCAGTTAACATGCTGAGACATTTAGAAATGATAATCTACTATTTTTAAGAGGTTTGTGGATAAGTTGACTACGTTTATAGACTATTTACATTCTTCAACTGATTTTCTAGTTTTTGATGTTGAATCATCATATGATAGTATTAATTTTTTGGATATTACGATCTCTAAACATGATACTTTGATAATGTAATATACAGAAAAAATGCGCAAGCAGTTACGTATGTTCATTCAGAGAGTATGCACCCCAGACATATTTTTGAAGGAGTTGTAAAAAGTCAATTTATATGATCAAGTAGACTCGGTACTAGAGATGGGACATTTTTAGAAGAAATGGAGGATATGGCACTGGACTTTAGAAATAGAGGGTATAGCAATGCTCTTATTGAGGACACTAAAAAGTTGGTGAACTATCAGCGAAAAGATCTAGCCAAACCCTATTTGTCTGGTCAGAGTACTGATGTTCAAAGTGATATTAGTACTAAAAATGGCAATAGGCATGGGATCAGTTATATGATGAAATTTAATAGACATACAAAAATAGTGCAACGAATTATTAGAAAAAAAAATATCTATTCTGACTTCTAACCAGGAAGATAGTGAGATTGTAGGTATAAAACTTTGGTTTGTATTTAAGAGGGAAAAGAACCTTAAACAATATTTTTGCTATGAGGATATGAAAATAGGGATGGTTGATATTAGTTCTAAGCACTGTCCCTTGTTATAATTGTGTTCATTGTAAGGATATTAATACACATTTATTTTTTTAACATCCTATTGGTCAAGATATTTAGAGCATCGGGTACATGTACTACTGAAAATGTAATATATTTTGTAAATTGTGTCCAATACCATTGTTTCTATATTGGTAAAACCAATATGAAATTAAAAGAAAGAATTAGTGCACACATGTCCGATATCCAGAGAAATATTTCCACTAATGCTTTAGCTAAACACATCCATGAAAGGTGTAGGACACAATTTTAAGTTTAGGATTTTACAGGTTATATTTCCTAGTACGAGTAGAAGGGATTTAGTAAATAGAACAGAGCTAATGGAATACAAATGGATTAATTATTTTAGGGCAGATAGATTACCAGGACTTAACAGCAGCAACAGTATTAAACCTATTTTAAAGAACAAGCATGATGTGATATAAATATATACGTATTTATAATTATTTATGTATTATATACATGCTTTTTATTTCATTTTATATTAGTGTAGAATGCCTGGGTTTTTAAGTTTATTGATGGGCTAATTGCTTCTGTTAACTGGAACCATGGACTGATTGGTTGGTTTGCATATAAAACAAAGGTATTGTTTTAATGCACTGAAGAAGAGTTTTACTCAAAAGCTTTGCAGTTTATATTTTATTCTGTTTTGATTCTATATTAAATAACATATTGAACAGTGGACTTCTGTTTTTTTGTACTACTGAGATTTTATTTATCTCGAGTAGACTCCCATTTATTCCACTTATCCATTTTTTTTAGTTTGGATTACTCTTCTCCCCTCATTTCATTGTGATGTGAAACTGCCCGCTGGATTTACTAATCTTCCATGCGGGACTAATCTAGTCTTGCACGGAAGCGGCAGTGTAGGAAGAAGACAGCAGCGCACCATGCATATTAATGAAGGTGCACTGCCTGACCTCCTAATCCTACATGGAGCATGGACGATTGCAGGGGGCATGTCTGAGAGCAGAGCTCTCAGAATAAACATGCCCCTGCAAAGTAGAACAGCAGAAACTGTAAGTAAATGAGCAAGTCCGCATATCCCCAACAGTCCCCCATGTGTACAACAGGAACAGTACATATAAATAAAACGAAGAGACCCTTTTATTTATTTTTTTTTTAAACCCAGAGTACAGCTAACTGTAGTTGTGCATATTTGCCCATCGCTTAGCTACGGTTAAAGCAGTTCAAAAGGCTGAAGAGGATAACAAGGAAGATATATGCAAATGAAGCAGCACAGTAATAGTGTAGTGGTCAGAGCATCAGCCTAACGAGCAGGCATTCCCAGTTCGAGTGCCACTGCAGCATATTCCATTTTCTATGTGAAATCTGTATATGAACATTTTGTGAAATTTTTTTGCTGTATGACCTACTAAATAACATTTAAATGCACATGTGAAGTGTCAGTGTCATAATGAATAAGGCACTAGTAAGCCGGTTTAAGTACATATAAGCAGTTGTAAGCATATATAAGCACTAGTAAGCGTAGTTAAGTGCGTTTGCATGGGGATAAGCATTGCCCACACAGATTAAGCAAAGAAGAAGCTAACTGAGTGTAAGAAACTGCACCCAAAGGTTAGCATTGCTTAGCTCCACGCAAACCCCGCGTACAAAGTGCCTTAATCACTCTGTACCCAACGGCCCATGTTCTGCCCGATAACAAAATAAACTGCCTCTGCAAGGCTTGAACTCAGGACCCTTTACACTATAGTCACAGTACTCAACCACTAAGCCATCACAGCAATGCAGATGAATGAGGTATCAGCAAACTAATCCTCACCACAATCCTCACCACAGGAAAATCAAACCAAACATGTGAACTGAATCTATGTACAGTGTGATGTTGTATAATCTACCACAGAACATAAATATGTGAACTGATGTATTGCAGTAAGCATAGATTTAAGGTGTTATTGTAATAAAGTGTAGAAGTCCCCAGGTCCCCATTCAGTGTATGTACACTTGAATCACGAATACCAGACACATATATAACCCATAATGAAGAATAAATCACTGCCAAATGGCAAATATAGTGCTAATTAACTATTAAGCAATGCTAACCACAGGACAGCTCAAGTTAGTAAGTGTAAGCAATGTGTAGGGGAGCCAATTCAATCTGCCTAGTGGTATACCTCTTTAAGCAGGGCCAACCTTATGTAAGCAGGTCTGCCCATAGCTTAGCCCTTTCAAAACCAGCCAATGACGGGAAAGTGGCTGTATTTAAACCCCATAGGCAGGAATGCTTCTCATAACTGGTTGTAGCATCCTGCTGCAGGCAGAATGGCTGGTGTGGGTGAAGGCACTCGATTTAGAGCGCAGCGCTAGGGCATCCAGGAGTCAAAATTCATAGTCTGGCTCCTGGTAAAACACCATGAGCAGAGACTACTGCGGGGTCAGTATCAGGGCTCACAGTATAAAGTGGAGGCCTGGGACAGTCTCGCCCGTGGCCTCACGAGTGCCACAGGTATCCCCCAGACTGGTGAGCAGGTCAGGCACCACCATGCTGACCTGAAGCGGTGGAGGGGGGATATACTGGAATAGTGGATCCAGGAGTCTCAGCAGATGCCCAATGCCCCAGTACTGAGTAAGTACTCATTCTACTAAGTAGTAAATAATTGCCTAGCTTGTGTATACTATGGATAGGTATGGCTAAATATCACTGTATTTCTCTGACAGCTGCAGATTAGCGGGCTGCGAATCACCAAGCCCATGATGCTAGGTTGCAAAGGCTGTATTGTGAAGCAGGTTAGTAATTAGTCTGCATGTACTGTCATAAATATAAGAGCCTTAGAAAGTGTTGTACCAGTAGAAATAAATGTGTAATAATCTGTGAATAAAGGTATAACCCCTTGAGTGCTTCTGTTTACTCTTCTTTCATATGTTGGCGGGCTGTTGCATACTATAACTAGTACTGTTGTATTGTGAGCAGTTTCACCCACACTGTGGTATGCAGATAAAATGTGTATGAAGTCCTGCATAACAATGTTAGAAGTGCCAAGAGGTCAGTCATATTGTACAAATGAGTGAGACTTAGAAAACAGTAGAAAGCTTTACATCAATTCCCTGATAGCACAGTGTACTGTGATGTTAGCTATAATTTTCTGTCACACACAGCAGGGGTTTGAATCTTGGGAGTGCTACTAAGTTGTATGCATAATCATACCCCACAACTGTTTAGATTTTGTTACAATGTTCAGATGGAAAGCTGTATGCATAATTACACAAAACAACTGTACAAAAATTGCTAGAATGTTCAGATTGAAAGGTGTATGCATATTCATACCCCACGACTGTTCCAATCTGTCCAACACGTCCAGATAAATGGCCCATATCACCAGACTGGTACCCTGTTCCCCTGAAAAATCAGTGTGATGATCCAAGAAATGTAGGCAGCCGTTAATGACATATAACTGATAGTCAAACGTGTACATGGTCATAGAATGTATATGAAAACAAACCTGTCATTCTAGCACCTCACCCAAAGTGTATGACAGCAATTATTAACATATGTTGCATTAACACCTGCATCCTGTCACACCTGTATGTAAGACACAGGTCACATATATAATAATCTATGAACATACCAGTGTACAATGTAATGCCATTGGGTAGTGTAATAATACATGTAAGGGAAAGATCACTGCAGTGATTAAGAATGTTGTGAAAACTACAAGGATATATTAGTTGTTAATTGAACTCTCTCTCTCACCCCTACCATATGTGCAAAATAACCCAATGACACTCCTCAACTGGTATGTGTACACTCCAAACTTTTGTTGGGACATATGTTCTAATGCTTTATAAATATTCACATTTGTTTCTATGCATGCACCATGTTAAAATACTCCCATATTGATGGCCTTTTCCATTAATGAAACCTGCATGCTCTTGTAATGGCCACTGTTGTTCCATATATGCATGTGTTTTGCTTGATCTGCAACTGTGTTAAATCCAGTGTTTTGGGTTAATGGGAATACCTATGCATGCTGTTATAATGAATCCTGAATGCTGTTGACTGTGACTAACCCATATCTGTCATAAACCTGCTATAACATAGCTTGTACGGGAAGGCTGGTCCCAGTGGACCCACCTGTCCCACCTCAGATGACCATGGCACCAGACACCAGCACATCTGGGGCCCAGCCTGGGACCTCCTCCTCCTCCGTGGGCCCTGTACCACCTTCAGGTGAAACCACCACAGGGGATGGGGCTCATTGCTCCCCAGGAGCGGGCGTGGAGGGGAACCCGTCACGTATCAACATGTCTGGGCTGTGGTGTGTAGGGAGCTCGATTTGGAGTTTCGAGACCGGCTACGCCAGCTTGACAGCCAAGTGGTGCACTTAGAGGGTGAGCCTGCCCCTCCTACAAAGCCCCAAGCACAGCCACCTTTGGGGCCGTGAAAGTGCAGTGGTGACTGCCCATGGGTGGGGACCTCAGTCCCACTGTTTCCATTTGGGGGCTCATGGGCTTGCGACTTCCAAACACCCCTCCCTGTCCAAGGTGTTTACCCACCACATGTGTCATATACCGCCCCTGTATGTGTCTTGTTAGTCTTTTTTGTTAACCTACCCAACCTATCTCCCCATATATACCAACTACCCCTTCCCAACATCCCACTCTCACCTGAAAAAAGAAAAAAAGGGAAATCTGTTCCCAGAAAATCATCTCACCCCATACATAGCTGTACATTTCAAACATGTGTCCACTGGACACATGTAATCTGGTCTAATTTGCATCACAACAAAGTCACGTTGTCCTCACCCCTCTCACAGGGGTTTGAGGGTCCAAATCTACATCCAAATTCAGTTTATATGCACAGCTGTTGCTGTAGCAGAAATGGGCAGCTATGGACCTTTCCTATACCCTTCCTGCACATGCCTAGCTATTTTCCCTACAGTCTTTCCCTCTTTGTGCCCCTTTTTTCACCACTGTTCTATCAACCCCTTTTTCTTTTCTTTTAAAGAAATTAGTGCAGGGGTAAGTGGCAGTAAGCACTTTTAAGCAGCATTAAGCGGGTTTGCGTGGGTTTGCACGGGGGTAAGCTATGCCTACACAGGTTGAGCAAATCCAAAGCTAACTGACTCTAAGAAAACATAAGTGGAGGTTGGCAGTGCTTACCATCTTGCAAACCTGCTTAGAACTGCTTTAAAGTGCCTTAATCACTCTGTATCCAATGTCCCTTGTCCTGCCCAGCAACAAAATAAACTCCCTCTGCAAGGCTCGAACCCAGGACTCCATACACAAAGTGATTTACCTCTAAACCATGGCAAATATATATAACCTGATGTTTTCACAAACATATCATCCAGCACAGTCAACAGTACAGGAAATGTATTAATATCATACCGCACAACCTGATAATGCAAGAAGTCTGGACAAAGTATGCCACACTGTGAGTACAAATATATGTCAACTAATGCTCTAATATACCTAAAATGTTGCTAGTTACACAGTTATATGTATTAGAACACATATGTAGAAGGAGATGAAGTCTGAAACACAAAAGTGTCGGCACTAGTTACTGACTTCAATGCTGCGTTCATCCATGTCAATTGCCAAGAGAATGAGGTATAGGTCAAAATATGAGCCGAACATGCATAGGCATATGGACAGATATATATCTATAAATGTAGACAGATAGACAGCTATATGTAGATATATATATATATATATATATATATATATATATATATATATATATATGTATGACTCACAAATAATCATATAACATCAATTGCATGTAGATACATACATATGTTCATATGTATGTATATATAGTATATATATATATATATATATATATATATATATATATATATATATATATATATATATATATATATATATATATATATATATATAGATATAGCTATATGAGATATATATAGGTACATACACATATACACAGACAAAAGGTATTAGTAGCCATACATATGTAGAAGTAGTGTGGAAGTACTGGGTGCAAACTATATCCCTCAACCAAAAGCCCTTTAACTGCCACATGTAAAATGTGTAGTGTGGCAACCATTCTCACAAATGAGAATACTGACATTAAACATATACCCACCCACAATTCAAAGGACATGACACGACACACAGGTATGCATACACAAATAACCTTTATTTGTGTACTATACAGTAATGTATGCCAGTACTTACAGCACATAAGGTATAAAATATGTAATCAGTGATGAATGCAAGGCCCACACAAAACAGTAAATGCAAGCAATGTGGATATATACCATACTGTGCTGTCCAGGCCAAGGCCTTCAATTAGTACAACAGTAGACACAGGATTTGCCTTCAAGATACGTAACAATCAACAATTACAGATGTAGTTCAGCAGCCTCCAATTACACCCTGTAGTCAAGCCCTAGGGGGAAAAGTAGCACTTGTGTTAATGTCACGGCATCTTGTACATAACAATGCTTAACTAACATCTCACTTAACAGTTATATCCCTGAAAAGGTGTCACAGCCTAGGTTAATGGCATTGAACACCCCTCCCCATAAAAGGCTGTACAAGGGCAAGAAACAGTGTGTACCACACACTTACCTCTGGAATGTACAAGGGCACATATGTGTTCTCCAGCTGTTGCCCCCATATATATGGACTTGGCCCAACAGTTGGTGTGGGAGTCCATGACATGACTGGGATGATAGCAGTAATGCTAGCGGTAAATAATGACAGGTCATTACCTAACAACCCCTTTCTGTATCACAGCAGGACAAAGACTGGCATATATGTGGAGGACAGATGCAGGAACATAGGGCCATATTCACATTATTGCAGTTACACACCCTGGAAATTGCTGGTGTTACAGGATTTGTTGCAGCATACCCTTATGCAGGAATACGACATTGAAATACAAATGGATGTAGCCATGTACTGATAGCACTCAACAGACAGAATTCCACTGATATATCTGGGACATTACCTGTGTGATGCACAGACAAAACCTAGCAGCCAATCCCCCTGGTATCGTATGGATAGGCCCACAGTTGAGAGCTATGCAGACAGACAACGTTCCATGCAAAACTACCCTGTACATAGAAACCCTGTAAGACCAGCAAGATACAATGCACACAACAACACTACTCATGCTGTCTGTAGGTCTGGAACCTTACCCAAATGTGTATTTGGCTTGTGTCTGCAGGTTCTGCTGTAAGAGATATTGCTACATGCTGTCTGTAACACTGATGTCCATCCATACTGTAAAGGTGAAGGGACAACGCCCACAGAAGGCAGCAATTTAAAGTACAGGGTTGCCATGACAGTGGTTATCTGAAGTATTACACAGCAGACTGAATGCAATTAGCAACTGATGGACACTGACTGGTGCCGAGGCCATCACCTGATCATGTGCAATACCAACAAAAGCATGCTGCAATCTATTCAAACCAGCTCAATCACTCTACTGGAGAGACTGAGAGAGAGAGAAAAAAAGAAAGAAAGAAAGAAAGAAAAATAACAACTTTAATAAAAGTAACAAAGCTCTGGGTTGTGTTACACCGGAAAAAACATAAAAGGTATGTGAAACAGATATGTATTTACTTGCATGTAGTATATGGCATAGAATAATAAGATGCATAATGTGAAAGGATTTATATGTGCTATCAGTACTTGTTCCTGTAATGATGTTCTGCTCAACAACTGCTCTGGACAATAGTGTCACTCCCTGTGGGCAGTGGGACATACCTGGCAACTGTGCAGACCAGTAGTGAATGGCAAAGATGTGACCCATGATATCTGTGTTCTGTACATTACTGTGGCCAATGGCTGGTGGTGGAATTAATACTGCCATGATAGACACATGGGTGTGAGACCACACCACTTGCAGGACAGTCATGTTAAAGTGTAACATAGCATTCCCAACTGCCATAGCAGTGTAATATGCTTATCTAAAGTTTGTCACCAGATATACCCCTTAATGTTAGTCTGTGTTCACAAGTGACACCTGTCTGTGTCGCAGCTAGGCAGAACAGTTCAGCTGTGAAGTAAAGAGGGTACATGAGTGTGGTCCAGATGTTCATATGCACCCCACATACAGATACATATATGTGTGATACATATTCACAGCTGTGTATGTCTACAGAACCTCGGACAGTTATGCATATATATAGGTATATAAACAACACATAATGATATCTATACATATATGCACATATGTATATATATATATATATATATATATATATATATATATATATATATATATATATATATATGTGTATACATACAGATATATATATATATATATATATATATATATATATATATATATATATATATATATATATATATATATATATATATATATATATATATATATATATATATATATACACACACACACACACACACACACACACATATATATATATATATATATATATATATATATATATATATATACATATATATATATATATATATATATATATATATATATATATATATATATATATATACACACATATGTACAGACACATACACACATATATATAATGCTGACATGTATAGGTATACATATATATATATATATATATATATATGTATATATATATATATATATATATAGATATATATATATATATATATATATATATATATATATATATATATATATATATATATGTCAATACATGTCCCCTGCCATGATATGTGTGAGAGAACATCACACATAAATACACAACATATCTACACACCAGTACATGGTTGCAAAATGGAGTGTGGAGTGTGGTGTGTAACCCATGTTGGGAACACATTGCAATTGTTTGAGAAGGTGGGATATATATGTTGGTGAAGGTATTAGGCACATATTAGTATGAAGGTTTGGTTGGGTGACAAAAAAGACAGCATACAGGGCTGGTATATGACACGTGGTGGTTAAACTCTGTGGATGGGTAGTTCTATTTGGAATGTGGAGGCCACTGAGCCCCCATATGGGAACAAATGGAACATGGTGCCCACCCATGGACAGTCATGACAGCATCTACATGGTCATAAAGGTGCCTGGGCTGTGGGCTGAGCAGGAGGAACATGCATGTTGAACCTTGTGTAGGCGTACTACATGCCTCCAGGTGATGTCACACATACCCCATGTTTCTGTGGAGCTCCCTATGCACAAGACCCTGGACCTATCTGGGTGACAGACATATGTCTGTGTGTGCTCCATGGGGGATACACCATCTCCTGAGGTGGTTCCACATGAAGGTAGTGCCGGAACAGTATTTAATGATGTTCCATGGTGGGTCACGGATGTGATGTGGACTAGTAACTTGTGCACATTAGGTGGGAGTGGTGTTCCTGCTGGCAAATAACCCCTACACATACTGTTGTGTAACTGTCATGGAACATATGTGGGTTGTAATAGTCCACACAATCCCAGAACATGTCCAACAGCATGCATAGATATCCCCAATAACACAGAATGGCAGATGTGTAGCAATCACATAGGAAGCATACCACATGCATATGTGGAAACATAGTGGCATTGACAATGGCATGCAGGTGAAATACTCTGTACCAGCCCAGCAACTCTAGTGTCCCCACAGGGAGCATGTCTATACACACATAGCAGAAAATGTTGTACAATACAATATATGTCCCAATGGTAGATAAACCAGAGACATACCACTTGCGTTGTGTGAACATTAAGTTGGAGCTGATATGGTGGCAGGAGACTGATATGCATATTGTATTATGGTAAATGTGCCATATGTGTTGCTAAGACATATTTCCATCTTTACATCTTTCAGGGAGTATGGTGCACCCGAGGAATCCCGCTTACAGTGCCACTGAGGATGACATAATACTCACCAGCATCATCCAGAACTACCAGCTGCTGTTCTCAAGGACAAGCCAGAACCAGCATGAGCGGACCGCCATGTGGAACGATGTAGTCCACAGGGAGAATGAGGTGAAGATGCACAGCTGTACATATGAGCAAGTCCACCATCATTGTAGTGACCTGCTCCGTCATATACGTCGCCTTGCCACTGCCATGCGGGGTGACCACTTTGCAACGGGGGGGGCATAACATCCAACCCCATCTCACCAGAGTGGAGGAGCTGCTCATGTGCCTGGTAGCACCTGCCCACCCACAAGAGCTACAGACATGTACAGTCATGGAGGTGGGTGCTACCCACACACCAGACATATAGCATGCAGGTAAGTTTCCAGGGCATATCAGTAGACCACTGTTGTGTATGCATCTGTACAGGTCGATCATGCATATGTGAAATGTGGAGTCTGTTGCTGTGTAGTACTGATAAGCAGTTATGCATAATCTGTAGTACTGTGGACTTCAGCTGTTGTTTTATTGTAATATTGCAGCCACCCTGTAGCAATGCCACAGCTGTGGCCACTGACATCAACTCTATCTCAACTCAATGTAGGTACCTCTGGGATACCAGCAAGGCAACGGCCGTATGCCGGTGAGTATGGTTTAAGGTTATGCTGGGCAATTCACTGTGCATGTCATAGCTAAGGTGTAGGCCATGCACACATCTAACACACCTACTCATAATGCATGCTGTACATGTTCACTGACAGAGCACACATCTCACTAATGGGATTACCAGCCTCAAACACATGCAATACACAGACCATCTCAGACAGCTGTGGCTACACTCCAGTGCACATTGTCCAGGCACAGCTGACATCTGCCTAACATACACAGCTATGTCATACACAGAGCAGTTGAACATGCTACACATAAAGAAATCCCACTCCCTCTGCAAACACACTGTCCAGGGTCCTAAACTTCATCAACACATTACACAGAACACACTGGAGGGATAGGGCCCTGTCCTGGGGAATTCCTACACTCTGGAACAGACTACCCATTCATGTCAGACAATGCTACTCATTGGCCCTCTTTACAAAAACACTTGACAACTGGATGGGAAATGGGGAATTCACCCTGGGTAGTATGTCTGTGCCACAGCCTGACAGGGCCACAGGGGGATACCATTTTTGGGTGGTGCATGGCTGGGAACCCCTGTGGCTAGGCTTGTGTAGGCCCCAGGGCCAATAGACCAGTACTCACCTATGAACCTATGTGTACCACAGACAACATCAGCCAGGGCTCAATACAGATATGACCTGTATAATGGTGGGACATGTCAAAGCTGTGTGTTACAATGTGATCTGATGTACCAGTACCATGTTGGGGAGGTCCAGGAAGTTGCAGTTATGATGCATGTGCTGCACAATCCACACCTCACCCCAACCCAGGGATGATATCCCCATCTGTACAATGCTGGTGCTACTGTACACCTGCATGTTTGCCCTGCATTGGCAGGGAATATGCCAGTACACATGGTGTTCCTAGTTTGGGATACTGCAATATGACACACATGTGTAGGACACAGATGTCAAGCATTTGCAATGTAGCAGGAGATGGTGAGGGTGTGTCATCCTGAAACACAACAGTGCACTGGAGGGGAGAGACAAACCCACTAAGAATGGCTCTATCTGCACACAGTCAAGGTCAGGAAGTGTGGCAGACATAACCCTGACTCCACGGCACTAGTGATGGTACTGTATGACCTACAAGGGCTGTGCACGTGTTTAGCTTGCAAACATGCAGGTTTGGGGAACATTTTGCAGGCCTGACTGACCCAGCTACTGGCTCATGATGATGACGCATGCTACTATATCCTGCCAGGTGTAGTAACCGCAGTAGTACACATATCAGTTATTGCTACACACCATCATGATATGTGTGTGCACACATATGCACCCACAAATGGTATGCATCCCAACCAGCATCTGCACAACTGACACATATGGCCTGTAATGCAATTGACTGCCTAGGTCATATGTCACATATCAGGTATGTGTAGTGTTGCCATATGCAGTAGTGTTGCACCATGGCATGTCATGGAAGAAAGTTCCATGTCAATAATGGTCTCTACACTCACCATAGGTACAGTACATTGTGTCTGTAATCAGTCTAATGGTATTCTATCACTCATACATGCACCACTGATGATGACATCTGTGAATACACATCAGGCATTCACTAAACACATGTCCACATATAATCCAGAAACACACAGAGGCTGTGAGCAGCAGAGGAAACATAACTGACACACAGATACACATCCTGCAATGGTGTGTACACCTGTGAGGTATGGTGCACAGTACATGCCAGGGTGCTGAACATATGCACGACAATGCTCTGGACATGGGTGCAGTGTGTTCCATGGGGAGGGCCATCACCTACTAACAGAAGCCATGCATCACAGCCATGTATAATGTTGGTAACGGGGATTGACTACAGTTGCACTTCATGCTGTTGAGCACCACATGCCCTGCATGCTAACATGTGTGTAATTACAGGTTTGTGTGTGATACTGTACTGCACCATCAACTGCTATTGTGTGTGTTATGGGGGAGTTGGTGCTGTCTGTAGTTGCTCTCTGGTGGAGTGTATGGGTTGTCATGTATGTCGATTGCATGTGTGTATGTGTGTGTGTGTGTGTGTGTGTGTGTGTGTGGCCATGTCTGCACATGTGTGTGTGTGTGTGTGTGTGTGTGTACTGTTTAGCAGTGATGTACAGGTCTTGCAGTGTGTTCCCTGTTTTCCCCTCACAGGTGGCGAGGTGGGGCTTGGTCCCTCCTGCAGGGATTCTGATGTCATTGATACAGGCAGTGACCATGAGGATAGGTGTGTTGAGGCACAGGCAGGGTCGTCAGGTCTGCCGCTGGGCCACCAATTGACATCCCACAAGTATCCACCCCATCCACTCACACAGTCACACTGCCAAAACATACCCCATCACTGTTGGGCTTAGCTGAGGGACAGTCTACGGTTGGCATTGGCCAGGACAGTGTGGTATCTATGGCATGTGTGCAAACAACCATACGCAAAATTCAGGGAGATAGGAACAACCAACAGGGTTGGCACACCATTTTAAACCACAAGGAACAATATTGGATAACTAACCTTGGATGTTTATTCCCCCCAGGTCTGAATGACCATCTGTGAGTTTCACTGAACACTGGAGGATTTCATAATCATGGTTACAACAACAAACATTCATATAGATCAAGAATTAGTACGAACCATTCAATGGTGGTTAGTCCTACCAACGCTCATATTATACTCTATAAAGCATGATAAAAAATTGTTCAGGATACGAATATGTATATGTATGGTTTGGTATTCATATCTGGTATGTTGGCGTTAAACATTGAGTATTGTACAATTACAATGTTGAACTTGTATTATCTACAAGCATATTATTTCAATTTATTATAATCTATAATATAGCTGAGAATGAGGCCACTATACTCTTTTTGCCTTATTTTGTAATATATTATATGATCAGTACTTGGTTCATTATTATTCAGTTCTTTTGAACTTGTGGTTATCACCCTTCAAAATATATATATATATACTAGTGGTATATATTTTCTACTTTTTTACACTATGATATGCATTCACAAATAGTGACTATGGTATTGGTCTATTACCTTGTAATATGTATGTCATATAATAGCTTACTTCCAGAGCTTTGATTTTTATCTTTAAAAATATGACTTAATATTTACACCTCTGGCATTTTTATGTCACTGGTCATATGCTTTAATCAAGAATGGAACATGCACTTTGTTACTCCAGCCACTGGGTGGTGCTGTAATATTGCTTCCAGGTAATCAGAGACTAGTATAAATGCAGGCTGCTTCATTTCATTCAAAAAAAATTATTGTATTCATTGATAAAGGCTGAATAGCCGAAACCGGTCTGGATTTGAAGGAATTATAAATAAATAATCATTATTTCTTCATTACTGCGTGTTCACTATCGTTTTTTGCTGGTCGTTGGTGGTTTACATCTATGGCATGTGTGTCAGGACACAGCAGCCATAGCCAGATGTACAGCAGGGTACCACATAGGCAGAAGTTCAGGGGTGCTCGTCGGAGCACTGCTGGTCATCATGCCCCTGGCAGACATGCCACATCTATATCAACCACACGCATGTTCCAGACTGTCATGGAGTCACATGCACGAATGGAACGGTACACCAGACAGGGTCTAAGGATGCAGAGGGATCATCACACCTCTGTAACTGACAGCATCTGTAACCTAGCAGATGCCTTTCATAATTACACCGAGGTCATGGATAGACGGTGTGGTGAGACATTGGATCTCATCCACAATGTCATGTCCATGCATCAGGACAGGGAGGGACGGTTGTGACGGCCACATGGACTTATGCCAGCAACACCAGCACCTGGAGGTTGCCGGGGATGTCCCACCAGTCACAGCTGCTCTCGTAGTGGCAGTACCAGCCCCAGCACTGTGGGGGGGGGGCTGTCTACAGACCGACATAGTAGACCACGTGCATGTGGCCCTGGCCAGTCCCAGTAGGGACTTGGATCCAGTGGACGTCTGTCAACCTCAGGGGACAGTACCCCATTTGGCTTTGTACCTGATACTGCCTGTAGCACCCCTGCCAGGCACAGGTCCCGTGTCCGTGGCTGGAGATGGAGAACTGAAAACCCTGCCAGGTACGGACTGCAGCTGTCTTACAAATCCCCATATAGAGCAGCCACATGGTGGAACTGTGTGCATGCAGACACACACACACATAAACAACAAACCTAGGGCAACCACATACCTGCACACACAACATCACCATTGGCCCATAACAGTACTCAGCCCCCTCACACACACACACACACACACACACACACACACACACACATTGTCAATTTTATGGCTCAGTCTATGCCGCTGGCAAAACCAACAACACACCCTGTGCATATGGTGATACCTGTGACACATCCTGTCATCCATAACATCGATGCAGGGACAGGCTAACATAGTGCTGATGCACAGGGAGACTGTACAACAGTGTAGCAATGGAATTCTGTGTAGCATGTTGTCAGCAGTAAAGTGAAATGCTAATATTTTGGAAGGTGTAGCTGTGCAGCCATGATGCATTATAGCTGTAATTAAAAATGTTGTATTGTTTTCACCGTTATCTATTTTAATTGTGTTGTGTTTGTCAGTATGCCACATGGCTGATGGGTGTAGTGGTGTCAGCAGGCCTTCTACAGTGGACACCAGTAAGTGTAGTGGGTGGTACACATGACATGGCTGGGTACAACACACAGAGCCTTTGGTTTGGATGCAGTACATATACAAGACTGTACACATAGAGATATGTCCCCATGCAGGTAACACATCTGTCGCCCATGTAATCCACCAAGACAGGATAGGCACAGCCACACATTACTATATATGCAGTCTGCAATGTGGTTGACGTTGAACATGCTAACAGCAGGGTGTATGTCCCTTTCCCCACTCTACTGTGATCCTCACCTCAGTAACATGAGTGTGCCAATGTTGGTGGCATAGCCCTATCCTTAGGAGGGTGTGAGGTGCTCAACTACTGGGAATGGTGTAAACAGCAACTAACAACCTGATAACATACACTGTACGGTATTACAGACAGCTATGTGGGGGGATAGACACAACTGTAACTGCAGTGATGGCAGATGTGTCCACAACAGCCACACCCAGTGAGTTATAGCAACCCCAGTAGTGCTGCACACCTCTACAGTGTGGAGGAGGGCATTAACATGTCTATGACCTTTGAAGGACTGTATGTCCATGGGATGGCACTTGTGGAATGTTGGCATTTGCCAAGCAGTCCTAGTGGAAACATAGTCTGTGAATGAAGGTAGATCCCCTAACATCTACACACATTCCTACATGTGGGATGGTGTACAAAAGCCTGCTATGATGTACATAGGCATTGTGCACCTCCTAACCCTCATCTGCACATGTCATGATTGTGTCAAGGAGGTATACCAGGTTCAGGTTGTATTCTCTGCTTCTGACAAGTCCAACATTGGCAGGGTCCAGTGTGTTAAGATTACCAGTTACATTGGCCATGGGTTCATTGTTGATATGTCCCATGTCCCTGCAGATCAGGGTCATCAGGCTACTGGGTGGTAGTTCCCAGCTGACATGGTGGATTTGTGGTTGTCCTTGCCAACATTGGTGAATTCATTGTCAGGTGTAGGCCTGTTGGATTGTATGAGGGATCCCAGCTACTTACTGCATCTGCTCAGGGGGTTCCCCCAAGCATGACACTTCATTTGACTGTACTGCATGATATGTTAGTAATGCCAGCCTGACATCCTACAGTTGAGATGGAGTACTGTTAACATGTACTGCCCTTGTCATGCAGGGTCCTGGTTATGGGATCTGCTAAGGTTGGTAGTGTATTGCAAGCCAGATGTGTTTGGCTGTGGGGGGAATACCTTTCCGTGCCAGATGTATGTTGCTTGGGTCTCTCAAACCCATTAGTGGTGCATGTGGACATATATGTTGCGGTTATGTTCCCAATTTCATCTACAGATGTATGTCCATATATACTTATACAGATATATAGGTGTTTACCTGTGAAAGGGAGACAATCATTTCTTTGAACAGCCCTTTCTGTGAACTGAAATGACCAATCCGTCATTTCTAATTGCACCATAGTTCAAAACTCAGCAAATCTAACAGCAGCTTTGCTGATTATCGAACTACAAGTTGGAATACATATCGTTATGCAGGGGGCAAGCCCCCCTGCATCCCCATATGGGGGGCTGGGCCCCACAACCCTCCTACTGTGATACACTAACTCTGAGTTTGCAATCCAGTGGGGAAAGGCAAATTTTTCCCATCCCCACTATAGTGCTATCCGCACCCAAATTGCCAAATCTGCAATGAGCGAATTCATAGTGACATTTGCTCATTGCACATTCGATGCATTTCTTGCAAGATTGTGCAATGTTGAAAACATACTTCAGCCTTCCAGCTTTCGGACACATGATCTTCTCCCTTGGAAAGGTGAACCATATAAATGATTACATATATGTATTTTTAATGCTGTATATATCTGGACATATGGATGTATACATATATATCTATAGATGTATCCGTATCTATGTATATATGTATATATTGGCATATCTATATATATGTATATATTTCTAGAGCTATAACTACATATGTAGATATGTTATATCCATTTAAATATGAATATATGTACACACGCATACAGCTACATGGTGGAAGACATTCCCTGTAGTGTTGAATACCTGGGCTGGATGATATGTATGTGAAAACATCATGATTATGCATATCTGACATGGCTTAGTGGTAAGTCTCTTTGTGTATAGTGTGCAGGGTCCTGGTTTTGAGCCTTGCAGGAGCTGTTTAATTTGTTGCTGGGCAGTACATGGCCCGTTGGATACAGAGTGGTTAAGGCACTTTAAAGCAGTTGTAAGCGGGTTTGCATGACGGTAAGCAATCCTAACCTCTGCTTATGTTTTCATACACTCAGCTTCTAAATTGCTTAACCTGTGTAGGCATTGCTTAGCAAGTTTGCAGAAATGGGAATCATTTAATTGTGTATTATAACAGTTCTATATGCCATGTCATATAGCTGTTCAGATACCGACGACCATATAAACAGAGTACTGCAATTGTGAAACAGTTACACTAATATAGTAGTCTAGAAAGGTTCACAACTGTTGCTGTCCAGGCCAAGACCTTCAGATTGTACAATAGTGGAGACAGACTGGGCCACAGGATACCAAACAATCAACAGTATGTACTGCAGGTGTGTAGTTCATCAGCCTCTATCTACACTCTGTACAAACTCAGTAGGAGGTAAAGACGTTTTGTGATCAAATGGCATAACTGACACCATCACGAGCACACTGACAAACAAAATAGTCTGTATGGCAGGAGGCAGTAGGCTTGCAGTACCCCAATTCATGTAAATAATGTCAATATAGGTGAAGTATATGGTACTGTACAGCCAGATACCTTGTGGCAGCTCACCCCTGATACCCCCACATTTTGTAACAGCCTGGGTTATTTATGGTGCTCCCCACCTAGACTCAATAATACAGGCCCATATACCACTGTTACATACACTGGCCTCTGCAGTGCATAAGGGCACACATGTATTGTGTAGGTGATGCCCACACATATATGGTCCCAGCCCCAATGTATGTGTGGGGGATACAACAGCAGTGGACTAATGGCAGCAATGGCAATGTGATATACTCACAGCCCACTACAGAAAATTGAGGTTAGAAACAGAAATAGATGTAGCCATGTACTGATATCATGCAACACACACACACTGCCAGTGTAATATCTGACACAGGACCTGTGTGGTGAATGGACATCACATGATAGCCATACCTCTGTCCAGCACAGACAGACTGCATTCCAAGGTAGACTAGTATGTACACACACACACCCTGTAATACCAGTACTATGCAAAGCATAACACAAGTCTACTCACAGTATGTCTGTAGTTCCTGATCCTCCTACAAATATGTGGCTGCTCTGAGTGTGCAGGCTCTCCTGTAAGAGGTATTGCTACCTGCTGTCTGTAACACTGATGCCCACACACAGGAAGGATGTACATAACACAGGAAATGTAAAGGGAACTTGCCCACATGCTGTAGGGATTTATAGTGGGTGGTTGCCATGACAGTGGTAATTGGAAGTAGTACACATGTGTAATATATATATATATATATATATATATATATATATATATATATATATATATATATATATATATATATATATATATATATATATATATATATATATGGCTATCTGGATAAGTATATTTACATATATTTCTACCATATGTCCTGGACGTGGAGTGTAGCCCTACCCCAGCCCCTATAGTCCCAAAGTCATAGTGCAAGGGGATGTCAAGTATGTATAGCAGGTATATTACTAGACTATTGCTACTGTCATTGGGATTGTCTTCACAGACATGGTGTGTGTGGAAGGTGACATCTGCTTGTAACATGTGTGCCATTGGCTACTGACATATATCCTAAGTAAATCATTGTCAAGTACCGCTTCTAGCATGTAATGCCCTGTGGAGTGCAGCAGAGATATTGGCCAGTATATGTGGAACTTCAGACACACGCTGTACAGTCCAGAGGTATACACATAATCCCTTAGTGCACAACATGTGTACCAGGCCTGACAATATGGATGTAGACAGCCATGTAGATGGGTATAACACATAACGGCTGGTATACATTTGCCACCATAGGTTTTGGATTCACACACTCCTGTCTGGCCTGACACATAATGACTGCTGGTACAGAGATGCTATGGACACATACTACCCACTAAATATTGACATACATCTGTACAGCATCCCACTGCTCTGTCTGACATACATGGCTTTTAAGGGAGGCCCGGCAGCAGTACATCTGGCAAGTATCTGCACATGACATCTCACTGGGTAGGTACACTAGGCTGCTAGGCATGTAACAATGCACTGTGCAGACTACAGGCAGACTGGCTCTACACTGGCCTGCATCTCGTATGGGGGAATGTATATGTACCTACATATATAGCAGGCTCAACAGCCATGTCACAGCACAGGGTAAAATACACCTGTGTGAAAGTGTAGAACCACAACCAATGTGAACACAGCCACAGCCACATATGGTAAGTTAGCATATTATTACAGTATATGGAATATCTGTTCTACACCATCCTCATATGTGCCATTCACAGAATGACTCTACATATACTGGGCTGCTATACAGTTTGGACTGATGGCTCTCTGTGGTATGGGCCATGTGTGTGTATGGCCCTTCAAACATGTACGGCAAAATGGTATCATACAGTGGGGCAGCATATAACATCAGATAGAAGGGGAGCTAGAACAATGACATCTACCACAGTCTGTACACAGGCTAATGTACATATTAACAATACACACACTGCCGACATTCACCATCACTACACAGACCTCAGTACTGTGCAAACATCCACAGAATGTCCAGGTTATGTCATGATATATAACCCCTACTGTAAATGACACGTGTAGCTATCTGATATATTACTGGCTTGTTATCAGCTATGATGACACTATTTATGGTGTACAGCACATATGCACCATTTCATGCACAACATATGTACAAAGGTTGACAGAGTTGTGGCTGACAGCACATACACAGGGCCAGTATAGACATGTTACTGTGATAACCTCATACATTTACCATTGTAACGAGGTTTGTTGCAACATACGTCCTATGAGGGATATGAAGTCAGTAACTGTCATGGCCTTCACCATCTACAGACTGCAATTCTCACACTACCTTCTGCATTCCACAGAAAGATGCACTGTGGCTAACACATGAAACCAAAGGCACAACACTGCCCAGTCTGCAGATGACCCTGCAAATGGGGATTCCTCATATACATTGAACTGACATGGCAGGTATTGCAACATGTATGACAGGCATATCCAGACAAACACTGTTAAACCAACATTACTCCAAATGCAGTATAGTAGCACTTATAGTCTGTAGTCAGATCAGGCACATCCCCCTCCTGTCCGTTGCTCTCTTTCCACAGTGTATGTTGTTAGAGGTAAATCCCCAATCCATCTGAGATGCTGTTTGCCAAACAACAGATCTAGTTCCTGCTCACAGTGACTGAAAAAGGCCAACACCACCATGATGTTCCTAGGTATTGGAGTGTGTGTCCATGCATTTGGCTATGGGAATGTTACCACAGCTGTTCCACATTCAGTCAGCTAGGGGAGGGCTGCAATTCATGCAGAGGCCATGAGCGTCACTTAAAATATACATGCTGCTCCCTAAGCAAAGCAGGTGTGGGCCTCCACATCCATCAGAGAAGGGGTGGGGGAGGCAGACAGAGGCAAATACATGTCAGGGAAGATGGGCGTGTAAAATTGAAGCATGTTTGTTTCACACACCTACCAGCACAGGCTATCAATCCCCCGAAAACTATGTAGTGTTATCACAGTTCAATGCAATTATTGGATGCGCCACATGGGTTACCTGCTGTGGAGCACTCAAAACATATATGTGATGGTGAGTGTCATCTGCAACAGGGATACGGTAGATCTATGGTAGGTGATGTACACGTGCCTGTCTGCATGAATAGGTACCAGCGTCAACACAGGCACACTCACACAGGGACGCACACACACTGACACGCTTGGCAGGGCCAGGAGTGCAACTCATCACTAGTGGTATTGCCACAACACATCAATGTGCAGGTATCACATGCACCACACGGGTCATACTGAGGTCATATGGGCAAAGAGGATGAGGAGGTGTCAGACATCAGACAGCGTGCTTCACTATGCCCTGGGGGGTTGTAGTGAGTGTGGATGTAGACATACACACCATAAAACACACACACGAACACACAGGGTGCCAGTTCTGACATACATGGGTGCATATCTGCACGGGTGTGTGGTGGTCAACTGTGCCAGCAGGCTATACAAGGGTAGGCGATGAGTATTCCTTGGCATCAGGCCACATGACAATGGTCTGCATTGTAGCTCAGGCCTGTAGTTTCTGCATTTGCTCACACAGGTGAGTATTGCATCCCCCATCCAGTCACCTGGGTGACTATTGTGTGTGGCCAATGCTGTGCATCACTTGCCATGTATGTGTTCCTTAGTCCATGACATGGATGGTGTCTGGGATGTGCATACCTCCCATGTGCATGTACAGTAACATATGCTACTGTACTTGGGATGTCTGGCCATATTGTGAACACAGATTATCATCAGATGTGACAGTCTTGCCCACCTGTGGCAGGAACTGGTAATGGGCAGCAAGTTTACCCTGCACCTACATTGATAGCATGCTAACAGCATTCCCTGATGTCAGTGTCATCTGTTCATGCAGGGCATGTTGTCAGGCATGGTATGTCCATTGTGAGTCACATGGGAAGGCACCATAGGTGGTGCAGGGGTCCATAGGGGAACATGGTGGAGGTGCACTGTCTGCATGTACATGCATATTGGACAGATGGGCAGGGTGACATGCTCTCTGTAGCCCACTGCTATCACTGATTAGTTACTATCAGTGGCCAATATGCAGTGTACTACCCACATATTGGCTGTTGCCTAGGCATGTGTGTGCATATGACAGATGGGATGAGTGTGTACTCTGTGTAATAGTGGGGTTGCTAACTGTGATTGGCTGGCCTTGATGTCACATGTATGGGTATGCTTTGCACCCCATCCTCTCAGCTAATTTACATCTGTTATCCCTGTATGGTTGACATTGTGATATATAGTAGGGCCACCATAAAAGAAATAAGCTAAACCCCTCCACATTGCCCGCACTCACCTCTACACAGAGATACGAGTTGCAAACACACACACCTGTTATGTCGGAGAGTTGAACCCCTACCTAACTAGTTTATTACACTACAGCTCTACACAGTTATAGTACGAGCCATGGACCTTACTGAAGTACTTCTTCCCCAAAGGTGTATTTCACAATGAATAACATGAGCAGGCTTACCAAAGAAGGGCATTTCAACTGTCCTGTGAGTGACTAGCCTTAAATGCATTGCTTCCTACACAGACAGTGAGCCACACACAAAACATCCACAACTGACTTGTGTGGATATAGAACCCCTGACCAGGGTCTATATCACACTACAGCATGGAGCTGTTATAGGACACACCACAGGAGAGGAACCCTTTCCCAAAGGTGTATTTCACAATGAATGACATCAGCAGGATTGCCAAACTATGGCATGTCAACTGTACTGTGAGTGACTAGCCTAAAATGTATTGCTCCCTACACAGGCAGTGTGACACACTCAAAACATCCACAGCTGACATGTGTGGGTATAGAACCCCTGACCAATGCCTATATCACACTACAACATGGAGCAGTTATAGGACACACCACAGGGATTACTAGAGAAGTTCCTCCCCCAAGGTGTATTTCACAATGAATGACATCAGCAGGATTACCAAACTAGGGCATTTCAACTGTACTGCGAGTGACTAGTCTAAAATGCATTGTTCCCTACACAGACAGTGATACACACACAAAACATCCACAACTGACATGTGTGGGTATAGAACCCTTGACCGGGGTCTATATCACGCTGGTGTATTTCACAATGAATGATATCAGCAGGATTACCAAAGAAGGGCATTTCAACTGCACTGTGAGTGACTAGCCTAAAATACATTGCTCCCTACACAGAGAGTGAGACACACACACAAAACATCCACAACTGACATGTTTGGGTATAGAACCCCTGTCCAGGGTCTATGTCAAACCACAGCATGGAGCTGTTATATGATGCACCACAGGGTTTACTAGAGAAACCCATTCCCAAAGGTGTATTTCACAATGAATGATATCAGCAGGATTACCAAACTAGGGCATGTCAGCTGTACTGAGAGTGACTAGGCTAAAATGCATTGTTCCCTACACAGACAGTGAGACACACACAAAACATCCAAAAGTTCCTCCCCAAAGGTGTATTTCACAATGAATGACATCAGCAGGATTACCAAAGAAGGGCATTTCAACTGTACTGCAAGTGACTAGCCTAAAATGCATTGTTCCCTACACAGACAGTGATACACACACAAAACATCCAAAACTGACATGTGTGGGTATAGAACCCCTGACCAAGGTCTATATCACACTACACCACAGGGATTACTTGAGAAGTCCTTCCCCAAAGGTGTATTTCACAATGAATGACATCAGCAGGATTAGCAAAGAAGGGCATTTCACCTGTACTGCAAGTGACTAGCCTAAAATGCATTGCTGCCTACACAGACAGTGAGACACACACAAAATATCCACAACTGACATGTGTGGGTATAGAACCACTGACCAGGGTCTATATCACACCACAGGGATTACTAGAGAAACCTTTCCCCAAAGGTGTATTTCACAATGAATGACATCAGCAGGATTACCAAACTAGGGCATGTCAACTGTACTGCGAGTGACTAGCCTAAAATGCATTGCTCCCTACACAGACAGTAAGACACACACGAAACATCCACAACTGACATGTGTGGGTATTGAACCCCTGACCAAGGCCTATATTACCCTACAGCATGGAGCAGTTATGGGTCACACCACAGATATTACTACAGAACTTTTTCCACAAAGTTGTATTTCACAATGAATGACATCAGCAGGATTGCCAAAGTAGGGCATTTGAAATGTACTGCGAGTGAGTAGTCTATAATGCATTGCTCCATACACAGTCATTGGAACACACACAAAACATCCAGAACTGCCATGGGTGGCGCTAGAACCCTACCACAGCTCTAAATCACACTACAGCAGTACACAGTTGCAGGACACGCTACAGAGATTACTGAGCTACAACTTTCCCAGAGGTGCATTTCTAGGTGGGTGACATCAGCAGCCTTGCCAAAGTTGAGTATATGAATTCTAAGGGGTGTGAGTACCCTAAAAAGCATTGTTCTTTACTCAATCAAAGACAGACAGAGACACACAGTTGCCAAGTCTGAGGTTGGAACATCCACCTAACTACATTATCATACTACAACAGTATGTAGTTACAGGACGTGCTATGGAGATTACTGGGCTACACCCTTCCCAGAGGTCTATGTCTAGGTGAGTGACATCAGCAGCCTTGGCAAAGCTGAGTATATGAATTGTACGGAGTGTGAGTAGCCTAAAAAGCATTGCTCGCTACTCAGTCAGACGCACACACACACAGATTCACACACAAACACACACAGTTTCTAAGTCTGGTATCTAACTATTTTATCACACTACAGTAGTAAACAGTACACAGTTACAGGACATGCTACAGACATTACTGGGTTATGATTTTCCCAGAGGTGTATTTCTAGGTGAGTGACATCAGCAGCCTTGCCACAGTTGAGTATATGTATTGTACGGAGTGTGGGTAATCTAAAAAGCATCACTTTCTACTCAGTCAGACACACACACAGCTGGTAAGTCTGGGGTTAGAACACCTGCCTAACTACTTCATCACACTACAGCAGTATGCAATTACAGGACACACTATGGAGATTACTAGGCTATGACTTTCCCAGAGGTGTATTTCTAGGTGAGTGACATCAGCAGCCTTGCCAAAGTTGAGTATATGAATTGCACGGAGTGTGAGTAGCCTAAAAAGCATTTCTCTCTACACAGTCAGACATGCACACAAACACAAGCTCACATAAGTGCCAAGTCTTGGGTAAGAACTACTACATAACTAGTTTATCACTACAGCAGTACCCAGTTATGGGATGCACCATGGAGATTACTAAGCTACAGCTCTCCCAAAGGTGTATTTCACATTGGATGACCTCAGCAGGCTTGTCATAATACTGCTATGGGGAGGCTGGTGTGTGCATGGGCCATAACCCATTCATGTAGGGGTTGACATGCCACATGTGGGCACACATGGGGTCATATGTCACAGGTACGTGTATACAGCTACTAGATGACTACTTCCTTGTACAGTCATGTTGCACAGCTGGCACGTGCACCACGTAGTCTGCCATGCTGATACTGGTGGCTAGTATCTGCAGTGAGTGACATCTGCACCTCATGTGTTTGGGGCCCTTTGGCTGTGTGCTGGGTGGGACAGGCCTGGATAGCTCCTTGTCATGGTCACCCTCTTCCACACATCTATGCCCTTCTACCTTTGGCTTATTATAGTGTGTTGTCCTTACATATATGTCTGTATTCCTATCCACTTTGTGTGCAAGGCAGGAGTGGTGCATACTGGCATGTGTCTGCACTAAGAACTGTGACTGCCAGATATGTCTGGTCCACTGGTGTTTGCAGAAATGGCCTTCATGTGTTTGTGTGTGAGCATGCCCAGTATGGCCATCTGTATTGCATGTGTGGATCAAGTCCAGGTAGTTTGTACTGCGGTGCTGACCTTTGTGTTGTACACCAACAGGTAGCATGCTGGGTCTGCAGGGTATCCATCAGTCATTTGGCATTGACTGTTGCTACATTTTTGCATAGCGGGGGGGGACACCTGACTGTTTCTACATTTCTACACAGGAGTGGGGGGCATACCTGACTGTTACTATAAGTGTACATAGGATGGGGGGCACACCTGACACTTATACACATTTGCTAGGACTGTACTGGTATGTCAGGTACTCCGTTTCAGTCTGTAGTCTTACCTATCATGCTGGCTAGAGGCATACCAGTGTACTACAGATCTTAGCTTTAATTACCTACTTATTAATTTCTGACATCCTAGCCTTCACAACTTACATCCAACTGCCTGGCCTGCTGTAGTCTGTCTGTGTAGGCCTGGGGGAGGGGTTACCCATAGGGCTCATTCAGAGGTCATAGTACAGCATTTGTTTGTGTTTGTCTACACCTGTCCTGCTGGCTGAGACTGTTGTTGGGTATGTGAACCTTCCTGACTGGCATGTGTGGGTCTTATGGACACACATGTCGCTCAGCCCATTTCCTGCAGTGGGTTTGTCACCCTGTGTAGTACTGGCTACTATAGTGACTCCAGTATGTGTTACAGATGTCATGCTGCCACTATGGGTGTCTACTGTCTGCTGCCATAACATTCAGCCACCCAATTCCCTTGCATGCTCACATCCATACCATAGCCACAGGTAACAACACATTCTACTCCATTTGGCAATTGGTAGGTTGATTGACTTACCTTGAGGGTGTGCCAGATTTGTGGATGGTGCTGGAGGGCTGCCTGTGTCAGATGCACATAGTACACTCCCTATACATGGTTGAGCACAGGTAGTGTCATGTTTGGCATCCCTTTTACTGTCTGTGCGAGTCAGAGAGAGGTGTCATTCCCTGGGTCCCTACTGTGTCGGTGCATATGCTATGCGTTGCCTCTTTGCCAAGGCCAGGGCATACTGGGCACGCCTCCTTCTGCCTACTGCAGCAGGCTCAGGTTGTTACTCCTCCGAGTCACTCTGTGCCTGTATAGGCCTTGGCATTGGTGGGGGGGCTGTGTGGCCCTGCCCCATGCTGTTTCTGCTGCAGCTGTTTCTGCAGGATCATATTGTGTAGCATAGCACATGCCATAACAATTTGGGTACATGTAGCTGGTGAATACTGCAAGGCTCCACCGGATGCATCCTGACACTGGAACCATGACTTGAGCATCCCAAACACACACTCTATTATATGTCTGGCCTGTGCATGTGCCTCAGTATGGCGTTGTTGTTCAGGTGTATGTGCATTTCTGATGGGTGTCATCAGCTATGGCTCCAATGGGTACCCAGCATCCCCCAGTAGGTGACCGTAGGGGATGTCCACATTGGCAAATCTGTGGTACAGCTGCATCAGATGCCATATGTGTGAATCGTCATAGCTTCCGGGGCAGCCAGCACACACATTCATTATAATGCCCTGGGCATCACATATGACCTGGCAGTTGATGGAGGGGATGCCCCTGTGGTTGATATAGGCCCTACCCTGCTCACCGGGTGGTGCTTTGATATGTATGTGCGTGCAGTCTATAGCACCCACTACCCCAGGATATTCTGCTATTTGGTGGAAGAGATGCATATTGCTGGTCAACACCTCACGTGTGTTGAGGAAATATACATGCTCACTGGCATGTGCTGACATGGCATCCAGGAACTGGTGGAATACTCTGGATGCTGATGCCTGTGAGATACCCATGATATCCCCAGTTGTGCTTTGGGAGGTACCTGTGGCTAGTATACCTAGGCCTACACATACCTTGGTATCCACTGGGATGGGTTCCCCTTGGCCAGTTTGGTGTGTCAGGTGTGGCTGACACAGCTCAACAATTTGCTGTAGGAGGTCTCTGTCCACCCTATAGTGCTCCACTATCTCCAGCTCATGTAGCCCCTGGTAAGGTACCCTGGGTCTGTACAGTCTTCTCCATCTCCTCACTATGGGTTGTTCAGCAGCATTCACATCTTCACCACCCTCAGCCTCTTGCACATGTTGTTCTATGTTGCCTGATGCAGCCCTTCTCATTTTGTAGGTTTGTTTGTTAAAATTTCCCTGCTTGTATACACCGGTGGTGTAGAGTGTGGAAAAGCCAGAGGGGGAGGTGTTTGCTTAGTTTATAGTAGGGTTCTGGGCTGGGCTGGTCTACTGCCTGTGTAATTGGCTGATTCTGATACATTTCACCTGACAGCTAAGCTAGTTCTCCTTGATTACCTTCCTGCTACTGGTTTCCCTTCCTATTGCCTTCCTGTTTGAGCCTGGGGACACGCTGCACAAACACAGTGCTCATGTGTGAAAGGAGCTGCTATTTCCTGTTTTTTTTTTTTTACACCTGGTGTGCACCCCGCAAACACGTGTATGCTCTGTAAGCAGATTTTACAGGATTTTGGCTTGTTCTACCTGTGTACAACATGATTTTCTTGGTGTAAGATAGGACAGCCCTAGACACACCCCCTGCCTTAGCTTAGCTTAGCTAAGGGCAAACACGAGCCACAGTGCTCCAATTAACTTACAGCATGCCTGACACACCCCCTTCTGATGTCAGCTATGTCTAGGGCTTACACTCATGGTTTTCCTAGTCCTACACTCTTTGGTGCAGGCTTGCACTGACAGGTTGTTTGGGATTCTCTATCCTTCCCCTCATTTGCATAGGATTACCTGCTAATACATAGTTACATGTCCCACACTGAGCCTCCCCCCTTAGCAACCATTACTCACTGGTCAGGTTGTCTTCTGCCTGCCATTGACTTGCATGGCAGAATACTGCTTTTAGTTAGAATGTTTATTTTAGTTTTATTTTATTATCCCCCCCCCCCCATCCCATTTGCATGCCACTGCCCTATGCTTTAACAGGTAAGATTGGCGAAAAAAAAAAAAGTTATTTTTTTTTTATTTTTTAAACATTTTGCGATGCCAATGGCCCTCTACTTGGCCATTGACAAGCTTGCTCAATAATATGCAGCCTTTATTTGGAGTTGTCATAGGTCTGTTTTGTAGTTTGCAGAAATGTACTCAGTTACTAACTGAGTACATTTCTGCAGACTGCACTCGTCCTGCGCTGACAGCTGCTGGCTTCCTGGATCGCAAATTACCCTCATTTGCATGGTTTTCACCTGCAAATGACGGTAATTTGCATACAGGAGCTCGGTCGGTGCAGGATTAGTCTAAGAGCTCACATGCACGTCCTGGGAGCTCGTTCCTGGATCGCACGTCGGCCATATTGCTGAACATAGCTCTTAGACTAATCCTGCATGCTATTAAGGGCTTTGTAAATCCGGGGGTACGTCTTCTATTGAATACGTTTAACAAGGGTTATGTAACATTTCATGAATGGGCTATCTCAATGATAATGTTTTTACTTTAGAGCTCAGGGAAGTTTTATCGTTGTTTTACGTTGTCTTGTAATTTTGTGGAATTCTGCTAGACATCTGTATATATTTAACTGTGCTTTACTTTTGTGGTTTTGGGGATATACTCTGCTGAGAGTTATGGTTTAATAGCTATTTTATTTACTGTCGATTTTAGATTCAAGTCTGCTATAACTGGTAATGCTGTTCTCCAATCGGATGGTTGTAGTTGGGATTGTCATTTTATTCTTTATTATTTCATTTTACATTTTTTCCTCTATCCATAGTAAATTTCATTTCTTGATTGCTGATTTATCTGACAAACAAGGTTCGGCTAATATAAGGAAATAACTGCCTGGTCAATCATTAAATTAAGTTTATTGCAACCATTTATAAAAGTAAGCGTTTTAGTCCATAAATAATTAAATGAACATCTTCAGACATTACAAATAATGTGTCACACTAGTTTAAATATACCGCTTCTAAATGAGGTGTTTCTGTGCCATAGTTGTAAACCCCTCCCACTTTTTTCTTCAAACCAAAAGCATAATTTCCTATTTAAAATACAAAACCTTAGACCACCAAATATAAACATTAAAAGCATTTAAAAACGTCATGTGACTCTGACCATTCAGCTTCCAAACAATTCTACAACACCATTCATTTCCCCATATCCTTCCTAAGAGCACCCTACACACTACTTATAAGACTGCTGCACAGCCATGTATATCCCACCACAAATGCCTTCTCTGTGAGGTGTGATGAATGTACAAAGCACTTTATGTCCACCTACTAGCAAAGGTCTGCATGTAAGTAAACTGGAGTCTTAGGCTGCAGTGATATACAAGTTAAAGTACAAGCTATTAAAAGACAGAACTCCATAAGATGTGTCAGAGCATGCACACATGCAGTCTAATAACATATCACTGACTGTTGTCCTAGTGCCTACAGTGGTAGCGTGCACACTGTGTCACACTGCACTCTTCTTGATCCCTCCCCTTAGGTGCCATGTCTTTGTATACATTCCCTATGAGGTCTTGAAATGAATGGCAAATGGAGCAACTTCTGCTTGCATCATTTGTTTTACTGTATGGAACTCATACCATGCACTATGCATGTACTGACACAGAGGTCTCCTCCTGAATCACAAATCTGCCCTTTTTAGATACAAAATATCCTCCACATTCCCAGTATGGATGGCATTTCTGAACTGTGCACACACACACACACACACACACACACACACACACACACACACACACACACACACACACACACACACACACACACACACTCATATCTGTGTAGCTGTCTATCTGTCTGTCTGTCCACATACAGCTGATGCAGTAGTTCTGCACCAATTCTTTCCACATTTTGCTTCTTTTGGCTGCACATTTCCCCAGGTACCTTCCTGACCCTTCCAATAGTCTTCAGGTGTTCTTTCACTGGCTTTAAGCCTTTCAGCATGAATGTGTACAACTAAATAGTCCCGACAGCTTCTGTTATTTAATCTTATCATGAATTCTTGCACCAGTAGTGCTGATTTTTCTCCTTTAATATTTAGCACATTAGCTGTTATTACACTGCAGATTGTCCTTCCAATTTACTACCATGATATGCTCACTAAGATGGTGGTAAATGTTCTTTTTCCACTTGACATAGTTTAACACTGCAAATGTCCATCCACCTTTAAAAAGGAAAAATGTTTCATTATAGAAGAAAATCATTTCCGTGTCTCACTTGTTCTAACATCATTCTATGCTCTTTTGTGAATTTGCTCCAGACACTTCTATTTTTTCCTATTCCTTCTTGTCTGACAGTGTATCATTATAAAATGAATTCCCTAGTATTCAGCTAGAAGATTCATTTTAATTTTCTTTGGCTTCTAAATATAATTTGGGTTATAACCTAAGTTCCTCCTTAACTTTCTGTAAGCTACAGTAAATAAACAATAGCTAATCCAGTCACTAATTAGCCTAATAAATGTTCTGTGGTGAATCCAGCTTGCTTACATATTTAACTCTTAACCTAAATTATGGAACCACATTTTAAGTACTTAATGGCAAGTATTTCTATCACATTACTTTTTTGTCTAAATTCCATTGTTTCTGTTTCTGTTCATTTATCATTTGGCTATATGGTAATAGTTGGAGAATTTCAGGGGTTAATTTATGCATATACTCAGATTATTTGAGGCTGAAACATTTTACTTTGCCAGACATTTAATGCTTTCAGTGGTGCTGATGTTTCATCCGGCATTTATAACTTTGTGCTTCTATATTTTAGACATCCTAAAAGAAAGTATGTCAGTCTTGTACTACAGTTCTTGTGATATTGTGAGATGCAAACTTGTGTGAAAGTGGTGAGTGCTACTCGTGTGCAAACTCACATACGTATTTTTTAACTTTTTTCTTCTTATTTCCTGAGTAGTAAATTATAAAGCTTTGAACTTAAACCAGTTACTCCAAATCATAAATCATTTGGTAGAACCCAGTATAGTAATGATGGAGGACCATTGATTTCAGTGTTAGAGTCACCGGTTTATAAAAGGGCTGTAATTTTATGTTCCATATTTTTATCGTACACCTTATTTTATTTATTTTTTTCCAAAAAAACGTAAAGCAAAAACTGAGTGAAAATCCCAAAAAACTTTTATTAAACAAACGTTTAGCACTTTCGTCCATGGTACAATAGGACTTCTTCACAAGGATGAAATCACTTATTTATTTAACATTTGTTAACCAGGAAAGTCCAACTTAGAACGAAGCCAATTTTCAGCAGAGGCCTGGGGAGAAATGCTTGGCTTTGTAATGTGGGAGAAAACAGGAGCACCCAGAGGAAACCCACACAAATGCAGGGAGGACATGCAGACTCCACACAGGAGGCACCCCAACGAAGAATCGAACGGGAGAACCTCTTGCTGTGAGGTAACAATGTTACCACTGCACCACTGCACCATCCAGTTTTTGCTCAGTCCACTTTTGTTTAATGATGGTGTTATCAGGTTTTCACTTTTTTTTTGCTTTCTGTTTTTTTTTTTTTTTTGTTTTAGTTTTTGTTTTTCTTAGTTTGTTAGTCTTTTGCTGTACTGGTGGTATTTTTTCCGACTCATTACTTTCTTAGACATCATGCCCCAGGAAGATCAGATGAACCTTTTGTTCCTCCTAACACCTGGACACAGCAGTACTTCAAATCTCCCCTTGGGGCAGTATTGTCCCTTCATAGGGAATTAACCTTTCAGCACCTTTCGTTTTGTTTTCCAGAATAGGAGTATGGGCTATATCTCCCTGAGACATCATTCACAGGAGGTGCTTATTTTCTATTTTTGGACATAATCCCACCCCAGAGACTAGTGTACATGCTGAAATTAGACAGGGGCCTGCTATGCCTTGTTTGGGTGTATACATGATAGCACATATGTGTCCTGCAGTTAGTTTATCGTGCAAATATGGTTTGGCACAAGTGCTTGTCCCAGGCCCATACTCTGCATGACATGCTCTCCTGTCTCTTCCTTTCAAACCTCACTAGCTGTGGGTATGCATGTTTTGGCCTTTTTATTGACTTCATCAGCACAACATAAGTGGATTGTTTGGCTTTGCTTTAGAAACACAGGGTCTTTAAAGCTGATGCCCAAAAACACACACACATTATGTATATGTATATATATATATATATATATATATATATATATATATATATATATGTGTATATATATATATATATATATATATATATATATATATATATATATATAGAGCACAACGGAGGGGTCTATATTACCATGTTGATAGGGCTGTTCATTGAATACCCTTACATCGACACATGTACACCAAAATACCTAAACGTCATACGGCCACAAAAGCGATTTTTTTTTCCCAGGGAAAAAAATTGCTGGGCCAACAAAAAACAAACCGACAGACAATGAAGTGGGAGGCTTCTCCCACCAACTCCCCCAGTTAAATATACCAACTCTGAGATTGCACTACAGTGGAGGAAACTGCAAATTCCTGACAACGGCCCAGAGATTTTTTTCCCTGGGAAAAAATTGCTTTTGTGGCCATTTGACATTTAGGCATTTTGGTGTATATGTGTTGACATATGGGTGTTCAAGGAACAGCTCTGTCGACATGGTAATATAGACCTCAACAAAGGTTGCCCAGTGAGTGGTATAAAATCAGCAAATATTGAAGCCACATAAAGCACCACTGTGCAGCAGATATTGAAACCACCTAAAATTCAGCAAATATTGGAACCACATACAGTGGCATTTTATGTATTTTCAGTATATATATATATATATATATATATATATATATATATATATATATATATATATATTCATTATTTATATGGATATCCAACAATTGGTCAAAACATCCATTTGTCAAACAGCAACTGATCGAAAATGATTTGTCAGTCTACTGATCGAAAACCAATGTAAAAAACAAAAATCTTTTTTTTTTGCAGGGAGGTAAGACTCCCGCACCCCATGCTACCTCAATACTCTAACTCCAAGACTGCACTACAGTGGGGAAAAGGGAATTACCCCAGCCCCACTGTACCACAATGTCACTCAAAAGAACTGCCAGGACTTTCACTCTGCTAATTTTTGGTCATTCGTGCCAGCATTTTTTTGGGGTTCGACAAGTTCTCTTTCGACAACTTGTAGGTAACCCATAGATTTACACACACATTCACAAACACAAATGCACACACAGTCACTCTCTCTCTCACACTGAAATACACACACACACGCACACACATATACACATGCACACACACACACACACACACACACACACACACACACACACACACACACACACACACACACACACACACACACACACACACACACACACACACACACACACACACACACACACACACATATTGAGTCACTGGTGTGAACTTCTGGGAAAGGTTTGTCAAGCTGTGCCCTCCAGAGGTCTGTTTCAAGTTTTTTAAACCAAGAATACACAAATAAAAAAATAAAAAGAAGGTACAATACAGTAAAGCCACACAGTAGCTCAGCCTATGTGCACTGTAGTGCAGGAGCTGTGTATTGGGAACATGTACATTTTTAAACCATATGGTTGTGGGAACAGCATTTTTTTTATTCACACACATGCAAACACTCATTTATATGAGCTTGCCATGGTGTGTCTACCCACCAGTATGTGTATGGTTACATGAGCACAGTCACATCATTATCATGGTTGTAGTCAAGGATGGCACACAACACAAAGGAGAAACAATCATCTCTCTTGCTAAGTGCATGCTGAGAGAATCAGTATTTATTTATTTATTTACCTTTCAATGACTAGGTTAGTACCACCAGGCCAGTGTCCCCTTTTCAGGGGAGACCTGAGGTGGCATTGTTTTATTTATATATATATTTCACCAAGGTGGTAAAGAGATAGATGCAGAGTGGAAGAACAGCAGCAGTTTGGTAGTGTGAGGTACTTTTTTTAATTTGACAGGCCACAAGCTATAGGCAATAGGTAGCTTTTCAGGGAAAGTATTTTGATTTGAGAGGCTTGCGAGCAACAATATTTAAAACATAGATGAAGTACAATTTCTGGCTATTTTTGTCTTTGTTGTTATTATAGGCAGACATCTGAGGTGTGTAAAGACAACAACATAGCTAAAATTGCTGGGTATGGAGGCTGTCTGTGCAAATAATGGTTGGCTATTGTTTGTTCTGGCTTTACAGGACTAATTTGTTTTTGTAAAGCAAATCAGAGTATTTTCTATGGCTATTGTTTGTGTGAAACAAAGTTAAGTGCATTCACTGTCTAAAGAAGACAAATAGATTCATAGCCTCGTGTTATTCATTATAATTGCAGGCACTGCCCTTTCCAATCATATTGTTCAGTATATTGAAAGGAATGTATTCTAGTGATAGAAATGAGCTGACATTAGAAATAATCTATTTATTAAATATTATTTTATAAGAGAGATTTGATAGCAAGACAACATGGAAAGATGCAGGGAAAAACAGAAATCAGAAAGTTGACATCTGCATGTAATAAAATAACCAAATAAACAAAGGTGGGAAAAGATAAGCTGATAGAACAATATATGAACTTTTAAATATATTCCCTTTCATATAGATTCACATTTTTGTTATTCTTGAACATTTTTACCCTTTTCACGTATACCCATTTGCCTTCCTCTCTTTCTGTCTAACTGTCTCACACAGTCAACATGGTCTATAACTTCTGGATGAAGGTGAGGTGTCTGGATGAAAGTATCTTACCATTTTGTCATCCATTCAGTTTAAACATTCATGTGTTTGGATTCACAGTTCTAGTATGTATTTCTAAGAAGTTAAGTTAGAATACTTTACTAACTGTGGCTACTATGTGAAACAACCTACGATACATAAGTATGGCTAGTAATTTTATCACAGACATCTGAGGTGTACTGTATTAGCAAAGTGACTATAACTGATGGGAGAAGGTGGGAGGTCTGTCTGTGGATGAAAATAACTTAACTTTTTGTTAACAGTCTTTAATCTGGCTTTGCAGGACTAGTCTGCATTTGCATGACGTAAGTTGGAATACTTTACTGTGACATATGTGTTTATGTGAAACAAGCTTCTAATATATTACTGGGGCAATTCTCCGACATATTAGATATTCTTATTTAATAAAGTGGCTCTAACTATTGGGTGGAAGTGGATGTGTCTGTGGGTGAAAGTAATTCACCCTCTTGTTATCTGATCATTTTAAACACTCATTAACCTGGCTTTGTAAATGCTGTGCATTTATGTGAAGTAATTTGGGATATTTTACTACTGTTAGCATATCTTTGTGTGAAGCAAACTTAAAACACATTACATTGACCATTATTTATAACACAATTAGATGTCTCAGGTGTACTTCATTAGCAAAGTGGCTATAAATGTTATTTGGGATGGTATCTTATCTGTGGATTAAAGTGACTTATCCTCTTGTCATCAGCTCACTTTAAACAAGCATTAATCTGTCTTTGCAGATGTAGTTCATTTGTGTGAAGTAAGGTGGAATACGACAATATGACTACTGTGTGTTTGTATGAAATAAATCTGAAATACATTACCATGGACATTATTATAATTATAATCATTATTATTACTAGTTTATCACAGTTGAGCATCTGATGTGCACATGGTACACAGTGTGTTATAATTACCGGGCATGGAAGCTGTCTATGGATGAAAATGACTGACCTTGCTGTTCAGATCAAGTCAAACAATCATTAGTCTGGGCTTTACAGGATCAGTGTGCATTTGTCTAAAGCAAGTTGGAATACTTTTGTGTGGAATCTGTTTTATCACACTCAGACATATGTGGTATATACAGCTAATAAAGTGGCTGTGATTGATAAGAACATACATTGGTAGAATACATAATGACAGCAGACTGGTCTTTTATGGTTGAATTGTTGTGAAATTGGTCATTTTATTATTATTGGAAAGTAAATTTTATTTCATTTATTGCTGGAAAAATGCTCAAGGCAGCATATTTAATCTCACTCAGATTATTCTTTATTAAACAGTAAATATAATTTAAAACAATCTCATAGATAAGTACACATTTATACAATCAGAAAAATGAATCCAAAAGAACATGTGTATTTATGCATGGTCCTTAAAAAAAGTAAGTAAGTGGTGGCCCATAGTTTGAAATGCATAGTCTGTCACTGCAACCCACCATGAAGAACAGAACATAAAACCTGAAAAAAGACTTCCCACACAAAAGAAAGGAACCATACTCAATCCAAAATAAAGAGGTCTGGAACACAGGAAAATTGATACTCTGAAATCAAATACTGTATAAAAAGCATAAATGAAACATAGTAAATAAACTGATAACTTTCTGACCCCTCCAAAAAAAATAATTATAAAAATAAAACAGAACACTGACATTGATGAAGATGTGCACATTAAAAATTATGAATCTCAGAAAATGCAATGCAAGTGAAAGCCAAAGTAGTCTTTCATCTGCCACCATAGAACTACTGGCTCAAGCATCACTTACAAACAATCTGCATTACACCAACAGCCTGGTAGCACACTTCAGACCACAGCCCCCCACCATAAATCAGCAGATGCTGAAACACCTAACAATAACCACTAACCCAGACTATATTTCTAAACTGATCCCTGTAGATAAACACTAAAACAGCCCACACAGTACAAAAGATAAATTAATAAGTATGCCTTTCAGTACTCCTTAGAGGTTTTCATCTGTTATTGCCATCTAGAATACTAAAAGTGAAATAGAAAACAAAGCCATACATCCAAACAGACAGAGCATATCTAATCTACATTCTCAGCTAATCACAGCTAACTTCATCCACACCTCAACCATTCAAAAATCACATGAAATTCTACAAAAAAAGTATCTCTAATCAATGCAGCCCTGCCCAAAAAAAAGATTGATCATCAAAAGTTAAATCCCAAAATATTACTGTAAAAATTAGTTCAAAATCAGAAAACTCTTTCAATAAATAGGTGAAACCTTAAAAACACATAATTACTTGGATATATATGATGCATCTGTAGACCTCACTTATAACTTTGCTGTACAAGAGATAACATGGCTACTTCTCCTGAATGTACATGAGAGCTCCCTGTCAGATTTCAAGTATTGAAATTCATAACCTTCAAAAAGAGACTCAGAGTTGTTGTTGTTGTTGTCTTTCTGCTTTTCCTGGTTAGGGGTCGCCACAGTGGAACTCCGGTCCGCTAATGATTGGCAGTAGATTTTCACAGTGCCAAGTTGCCAGCTCGATGCCCAACCTTCAACGAAGGCACGCCCATTCACACATGTCTTTCGGAAAGCCATTCCACTCGTCGACCCCCGGGGAGGACATGCAGACTCCACACAGAAGGCACTCCCTGCACACTAGCTGAGAATCAAACGGGAGAACCTCTTGCTGTGTGGCAACAATGCTACCACTGCACCACTATACATAAAATACGAACATTCAATTAAATGAAATATAGATTGACTGAAAGTTTTAAAAGTATATTAACAAATGATTATAAAATAGAATAAATGGTTTTATAGGGTGTCATATCCACCAGCTGATGTGTGATGAGAGTTAGGGCCCTTATTGGTCACATTATGTCAAAGCAAAGGGAATACTTTTTTTGCACAAAATTGGCCTCCCCTTTACTCCAATTCCATCTGATCTCAAAGTTCATAGACATGCTTTCAGCAATACATAGGAAAAGCACCCATATGAAAATATTCATATTAAAATAGCGTTGCCAGAAATATTTCTTTCATCTACTACTTTATAACTCAATTTTAAATACATAATACACATACATACACACATACATGCATGTGTGTGTGTGTGTGTGTGTGTGTGTGTGTGTGTGTGTGTGTGTGTGTGTGTGTGCACGTGTGTGTATGGAAATGATAAAATACACCTGTACTGCAGTAAGCAACACTAAAATATTGCATGTATGTAAAGTAGAGCAAATGTATAAGTACACTTATTGGTTAAAATCTATTTCACATTTACATGAAGATTAGAAACCCTTCACTGAAGTATATATTGAATTATACTACCTAAAGGTAACGTCAAGCATTCAATTTCAGTCTTACAAAAACATGCCATTTAAGCAGTTCAATAATTATCATTCATTGGATGTTTTCCACGATGGCTTCACATTGATCAATAACTTAACTTCAGCTCTAGCAGTGTGAAAAAAGAAACTGAGAGATAAGGGGCAGGAACTCTTTCACTTTTAGCAAATTCAGTTACTGGCTAGTAAGTACACTACCTGGATGCCAGCAAAGAATAAACTAAGAGAGCCTGAAAGAAAATAAACTAGAACATGTGAAGAGATAACACTGACTTGGAAGAATCCTGCAGCTGTTCAGCAAAAACCAGTTTAATCTCCAGCTTTGGTGCAAGGCATAGCTTCCAGTAATCTAGAGGAAAAATAAGTCATATGTGCACAGATCGAATTAAAATAAATGAAACATTATAGGAGTATATCAACTCAAATACAGCGGTAGTGTTGTTGCCTCACAGCAAGAGGTCCTCCCGTTCGATTCTCAGCTGGAGTGCAGGGAGTGCCTTCTGTGTGGAGTCTGCATGTCCTCCCCGCGGTTGGGTGGACGTTCGAAAGACATGCGTAAATGGGCGTGCCTTCATTGAAGGTTGAACGTTGAGCTGGCACCTTGGCGTTCGTGAAAATCTACTACCAATCTTTAGTGGACCGGAGTTCCACTGTGGCAACCCCTAACCAGGAAAAGCCAAAAGACAAACAACAACAATAACAATCAACTCAAATAACAAAAGGCTGGAAAAAATGGAAAAAGATTTAAACAGATTTTTAGATGAACTGATAAAACTGCAAAAATCAGAGTCTGAAATGAAGAAAAGGCTTAGCTGGTGAAGTAAATGATATTATCTTTTAGGACTCACTGCAGGGTTACCTAAATGGTAGAATTACATACTTTTATATAAGTAAAACAAAAGAATGGGATAAAGAATTAAACACATTACAGAATAATATAGATAAAATAAAGTTAGATCTTAAACTAAATGACACTATTAGTCAGTCAGAACTAAAAAATGTCAGTACAAAATACTTTAAAATTCTAAATCATAAAGTCTCAATAAACCTGGAAAAACTGAAACTTCAAATGTATTCAGCTTACATAAACTTGCTATTAGATGTAAAAAGTGAATAGACTAAATCACATTAAATAAATTACAGTACAAATAAAAAAAAGGAAAACAGATATTATGGGTATTCTTGAGTGTTTTAGAATATTCTATGAAAATATAAATAAAAATTCAAATGGCTTAGTCAATGATGAGATAGTAGAAACTTTTCTAAAGGAAAATATAAAGAATAAATTAACAAATGAACAACAACATGGTTTCTTCCCACATACCGCCACGTCCACCTATATTTACTTTTTCTAATACAAAGAAAAGAAAGAAGGCATTTGGACATTCCAAGGAATGCTTAAATAAAGCATTGTTATCTTTTTTTAGTTTGGATGTCATAGGAATGCTCATAAGCAGAAAGGAAAAAAAAAAACAATGAATATAGAAAATTGTGGTGGCAAGTGACTTTGCAGGCTAATAAAAGACCAGGATTAAATGAACATTCATCACTTGCCCGACTTTTAAAATTGAGAGCAGCTAAATTATAGTTGTTCACATATGTTTTATAACATTTTATACTGACATACATCTTTTATGTGAATGAAATTTCTGGAACATTGCTTTTATTTAGATTTTACTACTTTATCATTCAAATATGAAAAGGTTTCATTATTATTTATATTCCATGGTTTTTATAGCTATTTATATAATTTGCTTCTTTTTAACCAGCAGATGGCGCATGGATTCTTATGCACAAATGAATCAAAGAACGTATAATTTTTACTTATTTATTTAGTTACACTCATGAGCATCCTGTGTTTACCCAAATGTGTTTTAATTCATTCTACAATTATTTTATTTTTGGTAATAACACTCACATATAAATATTTTTAAGGTTCTTATTACAATTTGAAAAGTTTAATTAATTAATTTATTTCATATTAGAAATTCATTCTGGTTGGTTTAAGGCTTTTGATGTCACAGGTCTGAATGTATATAAAAGGGCAGCTTTTTATTCTAACCCACATCTGATGAAGTGTGATGAAACAAAAATGGATTTTTAATAGCATTAATGGAGTGTTTTTAGCATGATTTACTATTTTCTTTAATAAAACGTTACATATACTGGTTGCCTCCATCCATGGCTTTATTGGTTTGCTTTCAGTGCACCCTTTTCATGGTTTATTATCATTACATCTAATAGTAAGAAAATGATGCAAGAGAATTTTCAACAGGTTATTCATACAATTATAAGTCTAGTCACAAGTTGGAATAAATTTTTCTTTACCATGGAAGAACATTTAATGTTAATTAATATGATGCACGAAAACTGCCAAACAAACTTGTGAAACAAAAAACCTCGATGGAAGCTGCAACAGGCGTGATAAATTAAGTCCAATAACCAAGTGATAGCTGTGAAAGCTGTTGTGTTAGCACTTTATTAAACAAGAACTTTTGGTAGGTTAATAACCCACCTTCCTCAGACAAAACAGTTACTAAAAAATAATAGGGAGTTTAAATACACTTGTCCCTCCCAATTAATCAAGTTTTAATTGATTTCCACCTTCAATTAAGAAGTCCTTTTAACCATTTGTGTGCATTACAAATAAAAACAGTTTTTTATGTAGCTGAAATCACACTATATTAAAAACGCATTATTTAAAAACACTCTTTAAAAATGATCATTGCATGCATGTGATTAAAACTATTTTGGTTGTTAATTAAATAATATACAAATAGTCCAACCACTTTTAAAAATTCAAAACTATTCCTACTAAAATTTCCATAATATAAACCATATGTGTAATGAAATAATCACAGGCTCCTGGAGCTGTGCGAGGGGAGACCAAACCACCCGTGTTTCCCCAATAAGCACAAGGCCCAAAAGCAACAATTATTATATAGGGCATGTGTGCTTACCAATGGTATAATATGGCTACATTGGAAACAGCTAGCTTAGTCTTGTCCCCCCCACTCACACCCACAAAAATTGTGACTGTGCTGTATAATGACTAAGTGAATTTACTTATTAGGAAATCTGAAAAAATCCCATGGTACGTAAGGTTAACTATTTAACTGAAATAAGTATGTTATCTCCTCATAGCCATAATTTTAAGAATGCAGGACAGAGAAACAGCGTCGTTTAGGCCAGGGTAAATATACGCTCCTGTTCTAACCTGCCAAAATAACTCTTCCCTTTCCAGATTTACCTGCCATGGCCCACTATTTGAATCTATTGCTACCTGTTTTAAAACAGCAAAATGAAAAGTGTGACCAGGATGGTCAATGACGTGGCTGGCTAATGCATTCTTTATATCAACTTTTGCAATAGCATATAGATGTTCGTATATGCCTTTTAAATGCCCTTCGGTCTTTCCTATATAGAAAGCCGGGCAAAGGTCACACAAGGCCACGTATACCACCGCTTTAGTTCCACAATTAAAGTTGCCCATAACTTTGTATGTCTTTTTATTGATATAAAGTTGTAACCCTTCATGAATATTTTTACACTGACGGCATGCCCCACATTGGGTCATGCCCTTAATCCTATTAGTGAATGTTCGTTTATTTTTCTCCAAAAGGGTTTTCAATGAGCAACCTTTTCTAAATGTAAGACCTGGAACTGGTCCTAACAAATCTAACAACTGTTTGTCTTCCTTTATAATTGACCAATTCTTTTGTAAAATATCCCTAATGTACAGATGGTCTGCAACGTACACAAAAGTTTCAATCTGAGGTCAACCTTCACATTATTCATCGTCTCTATTTCTGTGCTTTCTTGGTTTATGTCACTCCCCAAGTGTCCTGGGTTTAAAATGGGTTTAAAATATCCACCCAACCTTTTACCTTCCACTTCCTTTATAATCTCAATAAGGAGGGCCTGGGGGTAACCCCTATTCAAAAACATGATCTTCAGCTTGTCGCACTCTCTGTTAAAATCCACATATGTAGTAGTCATACGTGCCGCCCTTACCATCTGTCCTTTCACGACCGCCTTCTTTTGATGGTAAGGGTGGCAACTACTAAAATGTAGAAATCCATTTGAGTAAGTGGGTTTACGATGAATCCTACTAATAAACCTTGCTTCTTTGTAATCTTTTATTAAAAATATGTCCAAGTAATTGATTTCATTAGAATTCATCTCAAAAGTAAAATCCAGAAAACTTGTGAATGTCTTCATGGTTTGAATAAAGGTTTTTATTTCCTCTACTGGACCCTTCCATAAGAAAAACATGTTGTCCTGGTATCTGGTATACCAGGTGACATGTTTCTTAAAAACTTCATTAGTGAATAGCATTGTGTTCTCCCATTGTGCAATAACGCAATTTGCAAAGGCTCCACCACACGGGGAGCCCATGGCTACCCCTGTGGTTTGCTTGTAGGTGAGCCCATTAAAACTGAAAAAACTATACTTGAGGATCAATTCCAATAATGTTTCAGTAATATAAACAATATTTTGAGGTACTTTTTTGTTTTCCATAAATAGCCTTAACCATTCTAGACCCAATTGTTGTGGAATCACTGTATATAAATCTTTTATGTCCACTGTTAAAAAGATAACATTTGGGTCAAATGCTATTTCATTAACATTTTCCAAAAAATGCCACGAGTCCTTGCAAATATGTTTTAACATTTTGATAAGTGGTTTAAGGATAGTGTGTACATATTTAGCACATCCTACCAAAATAGACCCCCTACTATCAACTATTGGTCTAAATGGGGGTTTAACAATGGACTTGTGGATTTTTGGAACTCCGAAGAATTTAGGCATTTTAGGTGCCACCATGGTTAAATAGGAGTGTATATCCTGATCTATAAATTCTTCCAAAAATAGATCCTCGATAGTATTTCTAATGTAACTGTGAGCTTGATTGACTTCATTCAGGCTAATACGCTCGTATGGCCCATTATCCAAATGTGTGGATAATTCGTCTAAATATTGATTGTAATTCATAAAAATGAGCCCGTTACCTTTATCGGGTTTCATAACCCGTATATTACAATCCTGAATTAAAGTCAAAAAATCACGTTGTTCACATGTAATGTTAAATGCATTTTTCTTCTTATTACCCTTGTTTTCCGCTAAATGCCTTAAATCAAGCTCACAGAATTTCTCAAATGCTTTCAAATTGTTAACCACTGGTGGGTTGAATAAGCTAGCTATTCTAAAAGGGTTAGTCAAGGAAGAACCTTTACCCAAGACAGTTGTTAGATTCAATTTACGTACGAATAATTTAAGATCTATTATGGTTTTAACTAGATCCATGTGGGAATCAGGAACAAAACCTAGGCCTTTAGAAAAGAAATCTGCCATATCTCTAGTAATATCCAAGGTGGTGTAATTGAAAATCTTAAAATCCCCCTCTGAACTATATACTATTATGGGAATTCCTTCCTTTGATGTCAAAGCCTCCCCTGGTTCTGCCTGCTCCTTGGGTTCGTGCCTGTTGTCACAATCCTCCTCGACCTCAGGTTCATCTGGTGTGTATTCTGACCTTCCCAAAAATCCTGGTTGTACTCATCTCTTATATCCCCCACTCTATGGTTAGAGGCTCCAAACTGTAATGGAGGCATCCGGTCAACATCTTCTGGTGTTATTATGACCTCTAACTCATCTTCCAAGTCATCCCCCCGAATGTTATTTCCTAGATTAGGTGTACATTCATCATTCCGAAAGTCATCTAAGCACTGTGCCACTTGTCCTACTCTAGGATAAACATGCCCATCTTTTATCACTGTGGCTGCATTTCCTTTATTATTATTCCTATATTTTGTATTCTTTAATTTATTAACCTGTGTAGGTGCAGGATAAGCTGTCTTGGCTGTGTACTGTTGGATGTCCCTCCTAATTTTCTTTTTCTTGTTAACACATAATTTATTCGTAGTAGTTTCTATACTTGTAAAAATACGAGCGTAGTCGTATTTATACCTTAAAAAATCTTGGTGTTCCTTGATTTTTTCTTCCAAATCTGCCAATTCCACTCTTAACCCACTAATTTGTTGGTCATAGTACTGGATAAGCAATTTCATAAATTCAAAGCCCTGCCTGTCAAATAAGTCCAATAATTGACTATGGAAAACGGATCCTTGGACTAATCCTGCTGGGAAACGCCATTGCCTGAGCCTGCTGGGAAACGCCATTGCCTGAGCCCTTTTGGGACAATTTTCCTCTCTATACACTCCTCCAAATAACAGTTCTCTAACTGTAACTTCTTACATTTAAATAACTTAGCGTCAAAATCGCTAATAAGAGTGTTGATATTGTTAAACACAGAGCCAACGGCCTCTGCTCCAAATTCACATTCATTCGTGTTACTATAACTGTCATTGAAAAAGCTTTTTTTGTTGAGGTACAAGTCAACAAGACCTGCAGGACCCACTAAAAGGGGAAATATAGCAGGGAACGCGGAGATAAACAACTCAAATGTTACCTTAAATAGTGAGAGTTGTATCCCGCCTGGACAAGGACATTTGCCCATGAACAACATTGGGCAAACACAAGGTACTGTTATGCAAAATAGGTTACATGACACAGCACCGAGTGTTGACTTGTACCTCAACAAAAAAAGCTTTTTCAATGACAGTTATAGTAACACGAATGAATGTGAATTTGGAGCAGAGGCCATTGGCTCTGTGTTTAACAATATTAACACTCTTATTAGCGACTTTGACGCTAAGTTATTTAAATGTAAGAAGTTACAGTTAGAGAACTGTTATTTGGAGGAGTGTATAGAGAGGAAAATTGTCCCAAAAGGGCTCAGGCAATGGCGTTTCCCAGCAGGACTAGCCCAAGGATCCACTTTTCATAGCCAATTGTTGGATTTATTTGACAGGCAGGGCTTCGAATTTATGAAATTGCTTATTCAGTACTACGACCAACAAATTAGTGGGTTAAGAGTGGAATTGGCAGATTTGGAAGAAAAAATTAAGGAACATCAGGAGTTCTTTAGGTATAAATACGACTATGCTCGTATTTTTACAAGCATAGAAGCTACTACGAATAAATTATGTGTTAATAAGAAAAAGAAAATTAGGAGGGACATCCAACAGTACACGGCCAAGACAGCTTATCCTGCACCCACACAGGCTAGTAAACTAAAGAACACAAAACATAGGAATAATAATAAAGGAAATGCAGCCACAGTGATAAAAGATGGGCATGTTTATCCTAGAGTAGGACAAGTGGCACAGTGCTTAGATGACTTTCGGAATGATGAATGTATACATAATTTAGGTAATAACATTCGGGGGGATGACTTGGAAGACGAGTTGGATGTCATAATAACACCAGAAGATGTCGACCGGATGCCTCCACTACAGTTTGGAGCTTCTAACCATGGAGCGGGGGACATAAGAGATGAGTATAACCAGGATTTTTGGGAAGGTCAGAACACACATCAGATGAACCTGAGGTCGAGGAGGATTGTGACAACAGGCATGAACCCAAGGAGCAGGCAGAACCAGGGGAGGCTTTGACACCAAAGGAAAGAACCCCCATAATAGTACATAGTTTAGAAGGGGATTTTAAGATTTTTAACTACACTACCTTGGATATCACTAGGGACATGGCAGACTTCTTTTCTAAAGGCCTAGGTTTTGTCCCTGATTCCCATATGGATTTAGTTAAGACTATAATAGATCTTAAATTATTCGTACGTAAATTGAATTTAACAACCGTTTTGGGTAAAGGTTCTTCCTTGACCAACCCTTTTAGAATAGCTAGCCTATTCAACCCACCAGTGGTTAACAATTTGAAAGCATTTGAGAAATTCTGTGAGCTTGATTTAAGGCATTTAGCGGAAAACAAGGGTAATAAGAAGAAAAATGCATTTAACATTACATGTGAACAACGTGATTTTTTGACTTTAATTCAGGATTGTAATATACGGGTTATGAAACCCGATAAAGGTAACGGGCTCATTTTTATGAATTACAATCAATATTTAGACGAATTATCCACACATTTGGATAATGGGCTATACGAGCGTATTAGCCTGAATGAAGTCAATCAAGCTCACAGTTACATTAGAAATACTATCGAGGATCTATTTTTGGAAGAATTTATAGATCAGGATATACACTCCTATTTAACCATGGTGGCACCTAAAATGCCTAAATTCTTTGGAGTTCCAAAAATCCACAAGTCCATTGTTAAACCCCCATTTAGACCAATAGTTGATAGTAGGGGGTCTATTTTGGTAGGATGTGCTAAATATGTACACACTATCCTTAAACCACTTATCAAAATGGAAAAACATATTTGCAAGGACTCGTGGCATTTTTTGGAAAATGTTAATGAAATAGCATTTGACCCAAATGTTATCTTTTTAACAGTGGACATAAAAGATTTATATACAGTGATTCCACAACAATTGGGTCTAGAATGGTTAAGGCTATTTATGGAAAACAAAAAAGTACCTCAAAATATTGTTTATATTACTGAAACATTATTGGAATTGATCCTCAAGTATAGTTTTTTCAGTTTTAATGGGCTCACCTACAAGCAAACCACAGGGTAGCCATGGCCCCGTGGTGGAGCCTTTGCAAATTGCTATTGCACAATGGGAGAACACAATGCTATTCACTAATGAAGTTTTAAGAACATGTCACCTGGTATACCAGATACCAGGACAACATGTTTTTCTTATGGAAGGGTCCAGTAGAGGAAATAAAAACCTTTATTCAAACCATGAAGACATTCACAAGTTTTCTGGATTTTACTTTTGAGATGAATTCTAATGAAATCAATTACTTGGACATATTTTTAATAAAAGATTACAAAGAAGCAAGGTTTATTAGTAGGATTCATCGAAACCCACTTACTCAAATGGATTTCACATTTTAGTAGTTGCCACCCTTACCATCAAAAGAAGGCGGTCGTGAAAGGACAGATGGTACGTATGACTACTACATATGTGGATTTTAACAGAGAGTGCGACAAGCTGAAGATCATGTTTTTGAATAGGGGTTACCCCCAGGCCCTCCTTATTGAGATTATAAAGGAAGTGGAAGGTAAAAGGTTGGGTGGATATTTTAAACCCATTTTAAACCCAGGACACTTGGGGAGTGACATAAACCAAGAAAGCACAGAAATAGAGACGATGAATAATGTGAAGGTTGACCTCAGATTGAAACTTTTGTGTACGTTTTCGGTAGACCATCTGTACATTAGGGATATTTTACAAAAGAATTGGTCAATTATAAAGGAAGACAAACAGTTGTTAGATTTGTTAGGACCAGTTCCAGGTCTTACATTTAGAAAAGGTTGCTCATTGAAAACCCTTTTGGAGAAAAATAAACGAACATTCACTAATAGATTAAGGGCATGGCCCAATGTGGGCATGCCAGTGTAAAAATATTCATGAAGGGTTACAACTTTATATCAATAAAAAGACATACAAAGTTATGGGCAACTTTAATTGTGGAACTAAAGCGGTGGTATACGTGGCCTTGTGTGACCTTTGCCCGGCTTTCTATATAGGAAAGACCGAAAGGGCATTTAAAAGGCGCATATACGAACATCTATATGCTATTGCAAAAGTTGATATAAAGAATGCATTAGCCAGCCACGTCATTGACCATCCTGGTCACACTTTTCATTTTGCTGTTTTAAAACAGGTAGCAATAGATTCAAATAGTGGGCCATGGCAGGTAAATCTGGAAAGGGAAGAGTTATTTTGGCAGGTTAGAACAGGAGCGTATATTTACCCTGGCCTAAACAACGCTGTCTCTCTGTCCTGCATTCTTAAAATTATGGCTATGAGGAGATAACATACTTATTTCAGTTAAATAGTTAACCTTACGTACCATGGGATTTTTTCAGATTTCCTAATAAGTAAATTCACTTAGTCATTATACAGCACAGTCACAATTTTTGTGGGTGTGAGTGGGGGGGACAAGACTAAGCTAGCTGTTTCCAATGTAGCCATATTATACCATTGGTAAGCACACATGCCCTATATAATAATTGTTGCTTTTGGGCCTTGTGCTTATTGGGGAAACACGGGTGGTTTGGTCTCCCCTCGCACAGCTCCAGGAGCCTGTGATTATTTCATTACACATATGGTTTATATTATGGAAATTTTAGTAGGAATAGTTTTGAATTTTTAAAAGTGGTTGGACTATTTGTATATTATTTAATTAACAACCAAAATAGTTTTAATCACATGCATGCAATGATCATTTTTAAAGAGTGTTTTTAAATAATGTGTTTTTAATATAGTGTGATTTCAGCTACATAAAAAACTGTTTTTATTTGTAATGCACACAAATGGTTAAAAGGACTTCTTAATTGAAGGTGGAAATCAATTAAAACTTGATTAATTGGGAGGGACAAGTGTATTTAAACTCCCTATTATTTTTTAGTAACTGTTTTGTCTGAGGAAGGTGGGTTATTAACCTACCGAAAGTTCTTGTTTAATAAAGTGCTAACACAACAGCTTTCACAGCTATCGCTTGGTTATTGGACTTAATTTATCACTCCTGTTGCAGCTTCCATCGAGGTTTTTTGTTTCATTAATTAATATGGTAATTCTCCCTAAAAAATATTTGTTATACAATCATTTACATTGTTTCCACCAAAAAAAATAATGAAAAATATTAACATTCTACTTAAGTTTCTTTGATATCCCAATAAGCCAAGAATTTATTTTAATTGGCACACAAAAGGTTGGGAAAATGGTGGAATAGGATTGCCTGATATTCAATTGTATGCTGATTCAATTATTGTAAAACCATTGCTTTGTGGTTAAATTCATCTTATGAATCAAAATGGAAACTAATACATCAGGTAGAATTATCTAAAAATAGCAAATATATTACTGTCATAAGCCAATTGCTCCTAACAGTTTTGTCTGGCTATTAAAAGATTATTTTTTAAATGGAAACATTTCTTCTAATCAGATTCCCTTCTTCATTCTGGAAGTTCACATCTTCTAATTATTGTATTAAAGACCTAATGTTTTCACTTTTTCCAATAGCATATACAAATGAATGCTTAGAAATGCTTAGGAAATTTCTCTAGAATGATAAATCTAAAAGAACAAACTAATTTAACTTATTGGCATCAATTTTAAATGGATCCGAAACACATACTGTTGAAAAATTGATCTAGATAAAATCATGATTCTAATAATTGGTTAATACCACAAATATGTAGAGATTTTGTAAACTCAAAAATGAATAAGGTCTTAACTTTGGATAAGAAATTTCCCCAAATATGGGAATTCCTAATTAATATTAATAATAAAGCAATGGAAAATAAGTCTTACTTATCACAGATTTATAGAATTCTTAGATTAGACTTCTTATACTTAGATAATACTTTTTGGAATTATTCCACAAAAATTAATATTGGAACTTTTACCAATGAAGATAAAACAATAGTACTAAAGTCAATAGAAAAAAACTACATCCTCTTTATATTGGAAAATTTTCACCTGGAAATTCTTGCACAGGACATTTGTTACATCTAACAAGGTTGCAATTATGTATAAATCAAGCAGAATCACATGCTGGAGATGGAATTTTAAGGTAACAGCTGATTGGATACATATGATATATGAACGTGAAGTCATCTCCCCTTTTTGGAACTAAATTAATAATTTTATTCAAGCATTGTGGTTGGATAGATGTAATATTTCCAAGTCATTAATTTTCTTTAAAGCTTCAATCCCTGAAATAATACAAAGGACTCAAGTGCCTCTTCTTTGGTCTAGTCTAGCAATAGCTAGGAAAACAATAACCAAGAACTGGAAGAGTAAAACTATTCCATCTTGTACTGAATTTCTTAGTATGGCAAAAAGTGTATGTTGTAGTGAGTTACATACGATTAGGATGAAAACTTCTAATATTACTCATTCATTTAAGTTGTTTCTAAAACTTAAAGATTTGCTTGAAAAGTATTAAATGTTGCTAATTTGTATTGCATTGATAATATTACAGAACTGTGGATGTGTGTAAATAGTTATTTGTTTGTTTTATTTTACTCTGTCTGCTCTTTGTTATTAAGATAAAATTAAAAGGTTTTTAAAACAGACACACACACACACACACACACACACACACACACACACACACACACACACACACAAAACAAGAACTGGTATTCCATGGCAGGATTTGTTATCTGAAAGGGCACAGCTCCAAACCTGGCCTTGAGAAAGCAGCAGAAAGTGTTGATGTGACACAACTATGGCAGAAGGGCAAAGTATTAAAAGTTGGAGACCGTAGAGTGTTTGTGGAAAATTATTGTTCACTGTACACCAGGCAGAAGAGAAGTAACTTTATTCCAGCAATTAGAAAATGTTGAGAGGCAAGTCTGAGATCGAAGCTTCTGTATCCAACTGTCTTCAGAATATTTTCCTGGAAAATCAAAGTCATTTTTTGCTGCAGAACAGGCTAAGGAGTAAATACAAATGTTTGTCCAACAAAAAAGTGAGCCATCAAGCAGAAGAGGATTCTGCTTCTCGTTCTTCTGATAATAAAGCTAACAGATAGTCATGGCCTGTTAAACCTTTTACAATGTTCCAAAGGAAAATGCTTGAGAGACAAAGAAAGCACAGGAGTTGACCAGAAGAATAAGTAGTACTTTGGAATTGAACCAGAGTCTGGAGTTAGAAGACGGTGATGGAACTGGACCAGAGTCTGAAGATGGAAGATCAGCAACATGGAAATTAGTGAATAAATGTGGGATTAGAAAGCATCAATCATATTTGTGAATTATTGCTGTACAAGAAAAAGTGGAAAGAACTGACTTTTGTTGACCTCTGGGGGACTGAAAGTTTTTTCCTAACTCATGCAATTAATATTTGGATGGTCAGTGAGGGGATGGGAGGAAGAAGGAAGAAGGCAACTGTAAGTAAAACAATTTCTGTTCTTAACTCTATTTCTATAAAACTATTCATGATACTAATTATATATTATATAGTAAAGAATTTACATATATTGATGCATGTAATAAAGATATTAAAGTAAAAGTATGCCTTTATTTCTTTCATTCTTATTTTTTAGTATTAAGAACTGTAGGGATTATAATGCATAAAAAGAAAAAAGACTGGACAAAAGCATGTTTAAGTTAAGAGGCTGTAATATTTGGTTGTTCAGGTGGGAAATGGGATGTAAAAATACAGAGATCCTAAGATATGTAGAGCTGATATGATTTCTCTTAATTTTGCATAGGTGACTGTCTGGATTAAGACTCTTGGCTTAATCTGATAACAAGTTTTAAGTGGAAATAAATAAGACAACACTGAATGTAATGAAAAGTTTTCCATTAGCAGTAATGCTTATGCTGAATATGAGAACTTTGGAACTCTACAGCTGAGGTCTACATTTTTTATGTTTCCATTGAGACACGCTGTTAATAGTGCAATAAAAAGCCAGAACACTGGTTTCTTCAGGAGTCAAAGTTAATGTTTTCTGAAGACACATAAGTTGTTTTTCACATATGGGAGGAGTAAAGATAAAAAAAGATCAGACAACAATTATTGTAAGTAGGAAAAGAGGCAGTAACATGCATTTTTAGCATGGACAGCCTTAACTTTAGGTAAGATGAGGCCAGTGTCTGCACCTGTCTATTTAGGACACTTTTTCCTATTAGGAGGGTTAAACTTCATTATTTGAAGATGTGCATAGTTTTGTGTGTTTGGATTAGTTAGCAGGTTATGGAGGTGTGTCTTCTAAAATTTGACATAAGTTCAAATGGAGATGGCAAGAAACAACTCTATAAAAGATCAACCTACCAAAAATTACTGTGTACATGTATTACAAAATATGGAAATAGACATCTAAAAAAGTTGTTGTATATATAATAGGTGGGAATAATAACTTCTTTTGTCATAATGGTGACAGTTTCCACATTATCATGGAATGTGAATGGTCTCAAAGGTATAGACAAAAAGGAAAGAGCATTGAATTATACTAAAAAATGCATTGTACAAATAACACATTTGGAAAGAACTGAACTTGTGAATTTGATAAAGAAAAGATTTCAGGGTGGATATTCGACAGAATATCAGAGGCAGAGGAAAAGGGGATTACTTATATTAATTGCTAGAGGAGGTTCAGTATTGATAGAAGAGGGAAAATAGAATAATTATATGTATGTGGTAATAAGGGACTCCTAGAAAGGGAAGAGGATAATGCTGACATGTATCTATATTTCAACTAAATCTGCTACTTTGGAGTTTAAGAAATTTTTGGAAGAAATAATCAGCATTCTGCAGGGAATATTACTTATAGTTAAACATTTAAATTTGATTTGCAATAGTGAGGATGCATCTGGGGTCCTCAAAGTGAGAATATAAGAAAAGAAGGTAATTTTTTAAAGAAATTTATGAAAATGTCACGCAAAGTACCTAGGCTTAACAGAGTAGAGAGCAAAGCTGAGAATTAGTATCTCAGAGTTGCATTGAATATTATGGCAGTAATATGCTCACTCATCACGTAATGCTGAAGGCCTCTGCTTCCAAAAGTGGTACCCTAAATCTATACATCTCATTAGGCCTTTACCTTAGTTATTGCAACCTATCATTGATAACTAGCTAATCATGCAGTCTTTTTTATATAAATGGCTGCAGCTCCCCAGGAAGTTAAGCTAAATGAAGTAACTAACAAGTTATTTAGAAATTCCATTCAGGTTTCATGAATTTGAGAGAAACCCAGTTCAATAGAGCAATGCTGAAGTGATTTTATATTATAATACAAATATTGGTAATCAGCACAAAGCATTCCTTCTTAATGCTAGCAAAACCTTTGACTGAGTGCACATCCTGTTTCTCTGTGTGGTATTAAAAATGCCTTTCTATACAATTATATTGAAGCTATAAAAATGTTATATGATGTAGCTTCTACTTGGTAGGCTATATGCTATCATAACAATATCAATAGGCAGTAGGCAAGCTTGACCTCTGTCACTCAAGCTTTTTTATAAGGTTTGAACTATTCATTTGTAACATCCTTTAGGAACCTAAGCTAATTTGCATAAAATGTTCTAATGCATGTATAAATACCACTGTTTTACAAATTATATCCTTTTATTCTTTTAAAATCTAACAAAAGTTGTTCATTTGCTGGAGATCGCTGGTGATTACAATAGAGCATTGAATTATAAATTAAATCTTATTAAATCAGCTTAATTCCTTACTAAGAACACTAATAATATGATACACTGAAACCTGACATCTAGCATTTCTGTTTCTTGTAATACGTTTAAATACTTTTAGTCAAATATAAACCTGATGTTTCTTCTCAATTTTTCTTCAGCTTTCTCCCTGGGTCTTCAATGAAAAAGGGCATTGCTCAGCTGAACTTTCCTAGTATACAAATGTCAATCAATCAATCAATCAATCAATCAATCAATCAATCAATAACTTTGAACAGAATTAACAATAACCTAGAAAAGTGGAATAAACTCAAGTTCAGTTTGCATGCTAAATTGTCTATTGCTAAAATGAACATACTCCTTAAGTCCTTTTATTTCTGCAACTATTCAATATCACATTTATCTGACTTCAAATCAGCAAATAATGCTTTCTTGAAGCTTCTTTGGGATACCAGTAATCCTTGGGTTAGTATCTATAGTCTTTCAGATCTTTCAAATCACAAACACAAGAATGTTTGAAATTATTCAGTCTGTAGTTTTCTGTGCAATTTGTCAGTGGAATTTAAATTATTATGCATTTCTGGACATTTTGGTGTGAAATCCAGTAGTGCCTGTTTTGGATTAAAGTGATCTGTTCTTTCATAAATAGTTTAGATATTTTAAATAAATTGATCCCATTTATTCATAACACATCATATATTGAGTTACTAATAACTGATACTCATCATTTTTAAAATAAACTCGATCTGTTCAAGAAATCATGCTGTTGCAACCGCTAACATCTCAATTAAAACTGATCTTCTAGGATTTTTTCACATTCCTATGTAAAAATATGTCTGTTTGTATCATATCATAGAATGTAATGTATTAATTTCAAATGCAGAAATGAGGGACTCTTGGTTCCTTTAAAAATGTCACTCTGCATTTTAACTTGATAATGATAGCTGCTCTTAAAGTTTCTTTGTTTTTCAAATGTGACAGCAATACATTCAAAGTACTTGCACTACGGCCGAACTAGATGTAAAAGGAACATTTCCTCTCACTTATAATTCAACATTAATTTCCACTTACTACTCTGATATTTATGTTTTGCATGACTGGCTATTGAGTCTAAAAATGATAAATATTTATCCAGACATGGTATCAGTTTAGGAGAATGCATACAAAAATCTGCCTTATTCTAAATTTATATATAAATAGGTCAAGCTTTTATATAAATCTACCTGAGTCTCCTTAAGCTAGTTGTTTTGAAGTAAATCAAGATCACCCAATTGCACACTGTGTGGGAAAGACTCACTAGCAGATCATTTTGGGACCCTAAAAATCCATTCAATTTGTCTTGCCTTTTTTGTTAGGCAATTTTAAAAAGTTCTCAGTTGTCAGAGGTATGAACAATTGTAAATGGTATAACTGTCTTCTTGGTGTGCTTGTTCTATATCACTCAAGTGGAAATTATTACCTAATTTGAATAACTTCAGCTTGGGGTAAATTCTTTGTGACCACACACTAGAAGAGTTGAAAATAAATTGCTGTTAAATTGTAGTGCTCCTTCTTTAGAGAATCTCTCTCTCTTCATGGAAATATTCACAGAAGCTTTCATGGGTCACAGACACAGTTCATTTTCTTGACTTATGCAGCTATTTTAATAAGGTTTGTTTTATAAGTAGCTGACTTTCAATAATGTGCCTGTGTCCAGGAAAATTATATTCTCACCTAGGATGCCAGTGTTGACTGCCACGTAATGGTACAGACTACACCTTAGTTATACACGTTTACCCTTACCCGAATGGGTCACATAACTTATATTATGTGTGCTGCATTATATTTGTGTAGACTTTTACGTACTCCTGGATGACAGTAAAACATTCAAATTCTCATTATTTTATATTGTGTTTTATGGTGGTTCTGGCCTCTTGTTTGGTTGCTTTACTATTTTCTATCATTTGGCAAATAATAAAAACATCATTATTAAAAATAGCAACATTTTTCATTTAAGAACATCCTCCTGCTTAAATTTCAGAATTCTTTATGGCTTGTATAAAAATGAAAGAAATTTTAAGGAATAAAATCATAGCACATATTTTAAAGTGCCAGTAGCTCCAGTTAAACAGCTCATATACCCTTGCTTCATTATTCTTTCAAAGAAAAGTGGCTGTCTAGTTTCAACAGGGACCTCATCAAATTTTAGTAATCTATATTCTGCAAAGTGGGGCGATGCCTTATCACTTTATTGAACAGTTGAAAGACTGGATCACTACATTTACAACTGTTTCTACCAAAGTGTCTTAACATGCTGCTGTGGATGCTGTAACATTCCAACTGCTGTTCCTCTTTATCTGCACAACATTCAGCTCTTTTAATCACCGCTGTGTTCCTCCTTAACTGAGTTAGTGTACCATCATTAAATGTTGGGCAGGTAGTAGCCTGCATGCCATTTGCTATCCACTGCAATGTTGTGTGCCAAATGACCACTGTGATTAGGCCTCGATAAAGTCACATGCTAGGCACTACTGTACCAATCACATCTTCCTCAGTGAGCATTAATAAATATTTATGTGAAGCTCATAAGAAGGTGTCCCTGTGCAGAGATATTCTGAAGGTCACTGAACATTACAGTCAGTGCTACCACTGCAGGGCTGATGGTTAAGATTTTGGGAGCCCATAAAGTTCTCTCTCCAGTAAAACACAGACAGTGATTAGCTGCAGTTGTTACAGAACTCTGGGCCCTTCATCCCCATTCATGGCCATGTTTACTGTTAGTCCAATTACTTTGGATGTCTCATGCGGTAATTATAACTCTGTTCACAACAGTACCGCTTATCTGCTTCATCCCCAATTTCTGATTGACCAACCCATGACAAACAGTTGTTATGTAGTCATCTAAGTACAAGGTAATCAAATGTTTAACAAGCCAACACACAGTATTTTATTCTGTACTCTCCTGTGTATTCAGTCCAAGTCAATAAAATCATCATGCTCACCATTCCGATAAACAGCACCAGCTACAGCTGGAGTGTATAAAATACCCTAGCAACAACATTTGTCAAAAATGTATCAGCAAATTATAATGTCATTATTATTCCCTTTCCCAAAACTGGGGCACACTTAACAACATATTGTGTAACACCAGTACTTGCTAGCATTATTACCCCTTACAACAATCTTAAGAATTTATGCTCCTCAAACAAAATACTTATCAATACTTGCAAAACCAACAACATGGCAGGAGACTCCCTCTTCTCTAATGCTGTTGGAAAGCACTGGAATCTTTTACCCACTGAACTCGTTTCTCTGTCTTCAATAACTCTTTTTAAACAGAAGCTAAAACTATTCCTTTATACCCACTGGTTATGCCCCTGTACTAATCCTGACTAACTTTCCTCCCTTACGCTAATACCCACTGGTTATGCCCCTGTACTAACCCTGACTAACTTTCCTCCCTTACACTAATGCATTCTCCTCACCTTTATAGACCTACCCTTAAGGAAACCAAAGACTATGTCATGACAACTAAAATATCTGTATATATGTATATAGTAACATCTCTTGTATATTTACCTATTACTATTTGAGTTATGCTTACAATGAGTACTGTACTTTATATTACCAACAGATGTTCAAGTTTGACTGTTGCAACCTTTTATATTGTTTATTGTGTCTGTCTTGGCGCTTTTCTTCCCTTTCTTTTTATCTATTTTGGAGCTTTTCTTCCCGGGCCTCTACTGAAAATGGACATGTATCCAGTTAGACTAGCCCGGTCAACAAATGTAAAATAAATAAAAATAAATAAATAACACATGAGCATATGTAGTACTACCAGGAATTCTTCATATTTTAGAGGAATAAAAATATTTCAAAATATGTAACTGATATATTTAACCTTAACTGCTTCCTTTTTCAAAGCATTACAGGACCTACACACAAATGTCTAATTTTTGATTCATAAAGACAAAGTAAGATATGTAATATCATAACTACCAGCAAGTTGATGAAAAAGTAAAATTGCCTAAGGAGAACTTTCAAGTGTCTCACCAGAGTAAATCTGTATATCAGATACATCAACTCCAAAGAATAGAGGGATAAAACTCTGATTATGGTCCAGTGACCTGAATTCAACAAAGGCTTAGGCACCTGTTGGAGCTGAACGTGTGCAGGAAGAATAACAAGGTATCAGCCTGGTTACCTATCCCATGGGAAATGAGGCAGAATATGCAGGAAACATGGTTGTTTGTGAGCCCCAGTGGTAATACTGGGGCCAAAACATGAGTCATTGTTGCTGA